>NC_089530.1:31813172-31933172 GCF_963924715.1 Thunnus thynnus
CTGACTGAACTCGTTACTATGGAGACAGAGAGGCAGCCAAACGTCAATCAAACTGAATTATTTGAATTATTAACGACAGGAACACACACGTACTTCTTGCCGAGGTGTCGAGCCACGTCAGACTTCCTGAAGCCGTCCAGGCCGTAGAGGCGTTTGGCGAGCCGTCTGGCGGCCTGCAGGTCGGCCTTCGTACCGTTCGCCAGCGCGTCGTCGCTGCCGCCGAGCGCCAGGCGCTCCGCCACGTCGGCCTGCGGGTACAGCAGCTCAGGGGGGCGGTTCATCGGACGCTCCCTGATACAACACAGAGAGGGAGGAGGCAGCATGTCAGGACTTTCACATCCTTATTCTCCTAACGAGAATAACGAAGGGTTCGTTCCTCTTCACACTTCCTCCTTTCAACTAAAGCCTGTCAGATACAACAAACTGTTATCATATTTATAATTAATGTCAACTAAAACCAACAGATACAACACACTGTTATCATATTTATATTTAAATTCAACTAAAACCAACAGATACAACACACTGTTATCATATTTATATTTAAATTCAACTAAAACCAACAGATACAACAAACTGTTATATTTTTTTTTATATCAATGAGAACAAACGAGGTGATTATGAATTAATTATAACATTTTATTCAGCAATTTGATTTACTGAAAACTGTTACCAGAAACCGAGAGGTCAAAGGTCACAACACAGAGCAGAACTGAAGATCATGTTGATGATTTAACCTCGTAGACTTTTTCTTTAGTATCAGCAGTAATCTGGTGAGTGTTGTGTGTTGCCGTGGTTACCGTGTAAACAGGGAGTGCGAGGTGTGAGTAGTCATGGTGCAGATTAATAGAATAATATGATGACATCAAACTTCAGGAAGCAGAACAGCCAACTGACTGAAAACTTTCTGTTTAATTAATAAAATGTAAGAAAACGTTCCTGCAGGACACAACGACGCTTTATTTCAGACAGCAAACACTGGTTTGAAACATTTGGTTTAATCAAAGTTTAATAAATTCCATCTGAAATCTGTCCAGCTGAGACGTGATATCAGACAAACCTGTGATATCTGAGTTTCCCCGGATGAAAACAGCTGTTTCTGCTCTCTACCAGCTCCTGAAGGAAATATCTGACTCTTTAGCTGCTAAATGCTCCACTATGTTCACCAGCTAGTCTACAGCTAACTGTGAGCAGGTAGTGAACAGTGGCGACGCTATGAGACGCTGAGAGTGAACCAGAACAGTAAAGTTTCAGCCGGACAGATAAACAACGAGCTGTAACTCACTATAAAGCTCCGTAAAGCCGAGCGGAGCTGCAGAGTCTCTGTAGGTTCAATAACACATCACACACTGACACATCAGACTGAGGACAGAAACACGTGTTAGACGTCTAATTCATGCTGGTTTAAAGCTCAAATACTCAAAATGACTCAAAAATTATCTTTTTAAAAGGAGGATCAACTCAACAGTCAAATTTGAACACAGTTTGTCAGAATTCAGACTCATATCAGCTGTTTTTAGTTTCCTGATTCTCATATCTGATGATAAACAAACATCAAACAACCAGCTCCACCTGTCCTCGATGCAAATCATCACATCCAGACAAATCACATGCAAACTCCACTAAGTTTCATCAAGCAAACTTCATACATGTTCTCTGCTTCTGGTCTGTGTGAACATGTAGAGCTGATGTTTCCTTTAACAGCCTCGCTGGCTGCAGACTATTTATAACTGCAGACTTTCTGCTGCATCGACCGGCGTCCCCTCAGGGATCAATACAGCCTCCTGTCCTCTCACTCCACCCGGGCAGAGAGCCGTATTATTATTAATGTAACGCACCTCTCCGCTGCCGCTGCCGCTGCTGCTGTGATACTGTGTCCGTTCTCCATCAGCTGATCTTCAACAAACTCTGTTTAACAGCTCGACCGTCGGGAGGAAACGTCAGAGTTGTGAATGAGAGCCAGAAAGAGGGAAGTGGTTGAAGAGCAGCGTGGACTTCATCTGCTTCCCTTCATGCTCTGAACTTCCCTCCACACACTCGTCAGGTGTTCCAGGTCAACGTCAAACTACTCTCATCTTTCTTCTGCATATTTAAACACATATTTAGAGTTCTTCATCATAGCTACTCCTCCTCCTCCTCCTGTGAGATGCTGTATGATGATGAGGTGAAAATAACCTGATGATGTCATAGTGATGTCATCAGACAATAGCCTTCTGACATTTGAAAGTCTGTGTTACAAACATGAGGTGTAAAGAGGAGTGAGTGAGTGTTTAAAGGCAGGAAGACACTCTCCAGGGGCATTATGGGAAATGTAGGATCCAATGTTTCCACCTCTGCTACTCAGATTCTATTCTTCTGTTTTATATATTGCTTCTGAAAATGTATTTTTACATTATTCCCTTTTTCAATTTTAGATTTTGGTGTTTTTTGTGTTTTCATTTTGTCATTGTAGAGAACTTCCTGGTGCTACATAAATAACCTTTATTATTCTTATGATCTGAACCCGTCTCCCAGCAGTCTTACTGCTGTATGGAAGTGAAACGGGTGTGAACTGAGAAAAGTCTGATTCATGTTTCTCACAGTTTCTGATCAACATGAAACTCGTCTGGTTGAAAATGCATGAAAATGCCAAAATCCATTAATTCAGAGATCAATAGCGTTTGGGAGCCTCGGTTCTGAAACGTGAGTCAACTGTGTGGTTGCCGGGGAAACGTCTCGGTAACTTAGCGTTTCTCGAGCTGCAGCGAGGAGTCGACTCATCGATGAGGTAATGACTTCAGCTTCTCATATTTAAGATTCAGCTGATAGTAACAACAGTAAACTGGATCTAAGCTGAAGGAGTTACAGCAGCTGGACGCGAGGAGACGTCATGACCTCTGCTGCTCTGAGTAACACATGATGATCGATCTGAACCAGAACACGGACGATGACTCGGTCCTGATTCTGATCTGATGACGTGTGAACAGTTTGATCGGCTTCATGCTGCTCAGTAACTCTGCTGTTTGTCTTTATTATGTCGTCACTGTTGTATATTTCATTCAACATTATTTAATTATTTATTGCACATTTAATTTTGCTCGTTACCTTCATATATTTCATTTTTATATAAAGTCAATCCTTCATGTCAGGTTTTACATCCCATTTCACAACTATTATTATTCCATTCTGTAAATAGATTTAAGATTTAATTGTAATATTATTGTTTATTTCATTATTTATTATGACCTTACTTTTGCTCTATTTATATTCTTTATTCTTCTTTGTGTGTTGTATACTAATAATAAACCGAGTCTGATGAGTCCAGTTCATAAATATATGAAAACATGAAGAAGAAACATCATAAACAACTAACAACTGACCAACCTCAATATGTTTAGTCTTAATTATGGGACTGAACTTGTTCCATTCAGTCTGACGTTGTGTTTGTGTTAATCACCACATATGACTACAGTTCCATTAAAACATTTATGCATTTTTATCAAAACACTAAAACTAAAATGACCGCTGCTTTGCTCCCGCCTCCACAGCCGGAGAGAGAGAGCAGAGTGAATGTGAGTCCGGATGTTTCTGTCCAACACCACCCATTCAACCAGGACAGAAATAACCTCTCCAGCAGCAGCGGCAAGGGAACCTCACTCAACAGGACGCCAGGAAACGCTTGTTTTCTTATTTTTCTTACCCAGCAGCCACCGGGGGGCCGGTCCATCTCTGGCTGCAGCGCTCACGTCCACTGATTCAACAGAAACAGACACACAGGTCCAGATGATGGAAGCTGGAGAGTATTTATGTGTCTGCTGCTGCTTTTAGTCCATCTGACTAAAACAAATCTACTGTTTCCCTTGTTTAGAATTAAAACGCGCAGTCCCTCCAAGATATGAAGAAATATTATAAAGTCGTATACGCAGACTGATTAAAACAGCTGCTGACATGCTGCATTCACGAACAAATACTCAATATAAACTACCTAATCAGAAATGAACTTTGTTGCACAACAGTCAGGTTTAGTGACGGCAACTATTTCATGTTGAACAACTCAACCACTGTATGATGGATTGATCAGAGAAAGAGGAAAAGAAAGACTTCCTTTCTTTCTCTCTGTCCTGTTTTGTGTTTCAGACGTAGATCCAAAGAGAAAACAGGCAAAGAGAGAGAATAATGAACAAATATAGAGAAAGACTTCATGAAACAGACACACTGTTATTTTCCAGGGTGTGTCAGTCAGCTTTCATTCATCCAGTCTGAAACCACAACAAGCAAACTGCCGACACAACACACCAACATTCAGATTAAACACTGACACACAACACACCAACATTCAGATTAAACACTGACACACAACACACCAACATTCAGATTAAAACAAATAGAAGAAACATCTTCCTGTTGGTCCAGTTTGAAATGACCAGTCTGTTCTTATTCTATTTCAGTTTGTCATTAAATCTCATGTTCAGACTCAAACCACAGACGTGTTTGTCCGTCTCTAAATACTTCCTACCCTGTCTGTAGCTGTCCACTGGTTCCTACCAAATAGTCAACAGTGGTCTGAACTGAGTCACAACACACGATCAGATGTAGATCAAATACTCTGGTTTATTTCCAGTTCTGTTAGTGTTAAATGTAACTGTGCTCAGACTGAAAGTGAAATGTTACACACTGAAAATAACTAACTGGCTAAAGTTTAACCCGGTATGAGTCAATATATCAGCAACATAACATCAGTTTAACTTTAGCAATCTGTTACTGTGAGACAGTGTTACACACAACAAGCTTTAACTAGAAACTGTTACAGGCAGTGTTTGGTTGGGTTTGGGTTGGGTTAGGGTTGGGTTAGGGTTGTGTTTGGTTGGGTTGGGTTAAGGTAGTGTTTGGTTGGGTTTGGGTTGGGTTAGGGTTGTGTTTGGTTGGGTTAGGGTTGTGTTTGGTTGGGTTGGGTTAAGGTAGTGTTTGGTTGGGTTTGGGTTGGGTTAGGGTTGGGTTAGGGTTGGGTTAGGGTTGTGTTTGGTTGGGTTGGGTTAAGGTAGTGTTTGGTTGGGTTTGGGTTGGGTTAGGGTTGGGTTAGGGTTGGGTTAGGGTTGTGTTTGGTTGGGTTAAGGTAGTGTTTGGTTGGGTTTGGGTTGGGTTAGGGTTGTGTTTGGTTGGGTTAGGGTTGTGTTTGGTTGGGTTGGGTTAAGGTAGTGTTTGGTTGGGTTTGGGTTGGGTTAGGGTTGGGTTAGGGTTGGGTTAGGGTTGTGTTTGGTTGGGTTGGGTTAAGGTAGTGTTTGGTTGGGTTTGGGTTGGGTTAGGGTTGGGTTAGGGTTGTGTTTGGTTGGGTTGGGTTAAGGTAGTGTTTGGTTGGGTTTGGGTTGGGTTAGGGTTGGGTTAGGGTTGGGTTAGGGTTGTGTTTGGGTTGGGTTAGGGTTGTGTTTGGTTGGGTTGGGTTAGGGTAGTGTTTGGTTGGGTTTGGGTTGGTTAGGGTTGGGTTAGGGTTGGGTTAGGGTTGTGTTTGGGTTGGGTTAGGGTTGTGTTTGGTTGGGTTGGGTTAAGGTAGTGTTTGGGTTGGGTTTGGGTTGGGTTAGGGTTGTGTTTGGGTTGGGTTTGGGTTGGGTTAGGGTTGTGTTTGGGTTGGGTTAGGGTTGGGTTAGGGTTGGGTTAGGGTTGGGTTTGGGTTGGGTTAGGGTTGTGTTTGGGTTGGGTTAGGGTTGTGTTTGGGTTGGGTTAGGGTTGGGTTAGGGTTGTGTTTGGGTTGTGTTTGGGTTGGGTTAGGGTTGTGTTTGGGTTGTGTTTGGGTTGGGTTAGGGTTGTGTTTGGGTTGGGTTTGGGTTGGGTTAGGGTTGGGTTAGGGTTGTGTTTGGGTTGTGTTTGGGTTGGGTTTGGGTTGGGTTAGGGTTGGGTTTGGGTTGTGTTTGGGTTGTGTTTGGGTTGTGTTTGGGTTGGGTTTGGGTTGTGTTTGGGTTGTGTTTGAGTTGGGTTAGGGTTGTGTTAGGGTTGTGTTTGGGTTGTGTTTGGGTTGTGTTTGGGTTGGGTTAGGGTTGGATTAGGGTTGTGTTTGAGTTGGGTTAGGGTTGGGTTAGGGTTGGGTTTGGGTTGGGTTAGGGTTGGGTTAGGGTTGTGTTTGGGTTGGGTTAGGGTTGGGTTTGGGTTGTGTTAGGGTTGTGTTTGGGTTGGGTTAAGGTAGTGTTTGGTTGGGTTGGGTTTGGGTTGGGTTAGGGTTGGGTTAGGGTTGTGTTTGGGTTGGGTTAGGGTTGTGTTTGGTTGGGTTGGGTTAAGGTAGTGTTTGGTTGGGTTTGGGTTGGGTTAGGGTTGGGTTAGGGTTGTGTTTGGTTGTGTTTGGGTTGGGTTAGGGTTGTGTTTGGGTTGGGTTAGGGTTGTGTTTGGGTTGAGTTAGGGTAGAGTTTGGTTTGGTTGTGTTTGGGTTTAGGCTGAAAGACTACTTGGTTAGAGTTCATGAAAGATCATATTTGGGTTAAAATAACTACTTACGTCATTGTGGTGGTTTGAAGAAAAAACACAATTATGCTTCAAATGAAAGCTTGTTGGATTGTCTAAAGGTATCTGACCCCCACCACACACACATACTTATAGCCTGAACGATGTGTATCTGCATTTTTCGGGATACTGATCAGTCTTGATGTTTGATATCAAGCTTTAAAATTCCAGTTATTAAAAAAAAAACAAATACATCACATAGACATTTTTGATGTAAGATTTCTGTAATTTTTTTATCATCTATTTCTTTTACATTGTTATTATTTACGATAGTGAGCCAGATATAAAGTGTTTGAGACATTTTACAGTGTAAAAGAAACTCCAGCGGTTAATAAATACATCTGTCAGTGCTCTCTGGTGGACAGACTATCATGGAGACACTGTTCCTAAATACACTCAAAAAAGTCTTTGACATTTCTTTTTATTCATCAGTTTACGTCTATGACTACACAGACACAGAATATCTACACAAGCTGATATGAAACACTATATCATCCTTTCCTTGAGAGGATAGTCTGGACTAACAACCTCCTCCATCTGGTCTGGACACTAAAAACAAATTGTCATTAGGTGAAAGTAAAAGTTATAACTCCATCATTAATTATTACTTTACCACTCCATTCATCATCACACATTGGAATTCATTTGGAGATCGCCGTCAGTCTTATCTAATGCCAAAAAGAAACTGTATAAACTGCATAAATGTCCTCGTGATTAACTGTCAATCTTTGAAATCCAGTTTGTGTTTCTTCTGCTTCAGATGGCTGTAAACAGCTTTTACGAGTTCAGTAAGGCCTCACTGATGCTTGATCTATAATAGATGCTGGTAGAAAACTTCTTCCAAACTGCAGAGGAGACCCTCTGAGAGCCTGGGGGAGTTTAGTTCAGCAGAAACTTCACTAAAAACAGGAAGGTTCATTATGAATTCTGTTAGAAGTGATGCAGAGCCGAGTTACTGCTGAGTCAGATCACCGAGTTCAAGCAGCTTAACACTCAAACTCAACAAAAACACAGAAAGTCTTCAGGACGCTGCTCAGGGGATCCAGAGTAACCTGAGGGTCACATGACCTTGTTATCAAAGTTCAGATCTGCTTTTAGTCAAATGCAGATGATGCAGATTCCTCCCTGAGCACATCACAGCTTTGTTCTCCTTCGTCCACATAGAGAGATGCAATATGCATCAAAATTTATACCTCGTAATCTCAGAATCATAATTCTGTCAAACCAGAACGCACAAACATCAATCACACCGTTATCATCAGCAGAACCTTAACAAACATGTGTTTCTCTTAGATCTGACAAAAAGACGCTCTCAGTTCAGAATCATCAAAGTTCTAAAGGTTTTTACAGCGTGCAACTCGGATATCACTGAACTTATTGATCCAATTTGGCAGCCATACGACTATGAATGAAATAACAACAAGCAACGACACCCTTCCAGGGTTTAAAGCATTAAAAAGCAATTTAACCCTTATTTTAGCTTCAACACTAGGAGGTGGGTGAAATTCTTACCAATTCATATCTTCTTCAACTTCTGTTTTTACAAAAGACCAGTCATGTTGGTCAGTAAATTACACTTTCATTTCATTATTGAAAGACTGTAAGATTCTTCCACATTAATCAATTATCTAATTTAGTTAACTTTTTAAAAATAGAAGAGCTGCTGACAGTGACCTTTATCAACACATTGTTTAGCTGCCACCAAAGAGTGGATGACTCGAAATTTCCTCCATCTGAACCCTGACAAAACTGAAGTTATTTTAATTGGTCCTGATAACTTTGCCACTGCAGCTACTCAGTTTATTGGTCCACTTCACCAAACATCAAATCTACTACTAAGAATCTTGGTATCATCTTCGACCAATATATGACATTTGACCATCATGTGAATAAGCTTGTCCAGTCCTGTTTCCTTCAGTTAAGAAATATTGCAAAAGTAAGACCTTTATTGTCCTCTATTGATCTTGAACCATTAATCCACACATTCATTTTCTCATGGCTAGACTAGTGTATCCCCCTCTACACCTGCCTCAGTCAGTCTGCTCTAAAACGTTTGCAGTTAGTCCAAAATGCAGCAGCCAGACTTCTAACCAGAACCAGCCGTAGGTCCCACATCACCCCTGTTCTGGCTTCCCTCCATTGGCTTCCTGTAAAATTCAGAATCAACTACTCAACTAGATCCTGCTGATTACGTATGAGGTACTCCATGACCTCGCCAAAAGCTACATGTCTGACCTCCTCATTCCACTTCTCAACCGCCACGATCCTCAAATCTCAACCTTTTATCTGTCCCCGCAAAACAAAAGCTGACGGCGTGCTAGCAGCCTTACCCCCAAGTCTGTGGAACCATCTTCCACAATCTATTAGACCTGAACCTTTGGACTGTTTTAAACGCTATTTATATTCTTCCTGTTCTCATGTCGTTTAATTTCAGTTTGGTCTGTTTCTCTCTGTGCCGAGTTATATTTTATATTGTAAATTACATCATTTTGTTAATCTATTTGTTTTACTTTTGTGTGTGTGTTTGTGAAGCTCTTTGTTGCTCTGTGTTATATAAATAAAGCTTTACTTACTGTCATTTATCATAACTGTCAGTTATGTTTCACACTGCAGTTCAGTGGACTAACGACACACAGCGTGCTGGAGCAAGAGGCTAAAATTTGTGCCTCCTTTTCTATTCATTCAACCGAGAATCAGTTTTGAATCTAATTGGACACCAAGAATCTGGATCGAATCGGATCTTGAATTTCCCAAAGACACTAAGGCACTTTCTAACACATAATATCTAATATCAGCTATATCACATGGCTGTTTTTATTTCACACAAAAACAGATATATTTGGTATCTCCCTGATGTTAGTGTGTTTTATTTTGTTTAGTGACACTGAATTGACCAACAACCAAAACACACATTTGTTTATACTCATAAATTTTGTTCTTACCTTCAAACATTTTAAATCACCAATGAAACTGACAAACGTTTGTAAATTTCCTGAATGCACAAGATCAAATCTGTGTGTATGGACGTTTCATAATTGAGGCCCAATGAAGCGTTTTTCAGGACTTTGAAACATCCACTGACAGGGATTTAGTCTATACACGATATATAATATATACAAGTTAGGTGTGAGTAAAGTAAAACTGAAAGAAAATGAATGTGGGCTGCTTTGTTTTGGTTCTTTAATTTGAAGTTTCAGAACCTCTGAAACAACATTTAGACAACGGAGGTTAATCCAGACTGAACAGTTTCAGATCTCTGCAGCTTTCAAAGGGTTCACACATTCTGATAAACGAGAAGGTACGAAGGCTCAAACTAACCCTCCATGTGCTGTTAATCAATCACCCGACATTTCTGATCCATGAAACATCTTTATGTCGTCTAATCTGAAGGTTCATTTGCAGGTTTGAATCTCAGAGAAAAGACTGCAGCATGAAAACATTTCACTGAGTTGCATCAGTAGAAAATAAACATGCTTCTTTTGGGGAAAAAATAAAGTTTTGGCTCTAACCCTTTGAGCTAAATGCTAACATCAACAACACAAAGTACAGCTGAGGCTGATGATGTCATCAGTTCTGCCGTAATTTGCTCATAAAACAAAGTATTTTTGACCAGATGATGGCACTAGGGGAAAAGTCAGAGGATCAAAGTTATTATAATTCATACAGAATGTGTGAAACTAATTTCACAGCAGTTAAATCAGCTCATGTAATTCACCTGCGCATCACTTACTGCCTCCGCCCACTGACTGCAGATGAAAAGGAGCTTTTCATATACAGCACTCTATATATTCACTGTATACACAGCACTGTATGTATATATATACTATATACACAGTACTTTGTGTATATATATATATATATATATACATAAAGTATACATATACACTGTGTACACAGTACTTTATATACACTGTTCAAAAAAATTAAGGGAACACTCAATTGTCATATTATAACACCAAGGCAGTTAAACTTCAGGGATATCATTCTGGAAGCACAAGTGATTGTGAATCAGTTTCACTTGCTTTAGTGCAAATGAAAGTGACAACAGGTGCAATGGAGAGGCAAAAGCAAGACAACCCCCAAAAAGAGAATGGTTTTGCATGTGGTGGCCACAGACAATCGCTCTCTCCTGATCCTTCCTGATTCTTCTCTAATTTTGTGTTCTGCTAGTGTCTTTGTCACTACTGGTAGCATCAGGCGGTACCTGCAGCCCAATCAGGTTGCACAGGTAGTCCCACTTCTCCAGGATGTCACATCCATATGTGCAGTTGCAAGAAGGTTTGCTGTGTCTCACAGCACAGTCTCAAGAGCATGGAGGAGATACCAGGAGACCAGCTGTTACACGGGGAGAGCTGGACAGGGCCGTAGACGGGCATCAAGCCAGCAGCAGGACCGGTATCTGCTCCTTTGTGTGAGGAGGAACAGGAGGAGCACTGCTAGAGTCCTACAGAACGACCAGCAGGCTACTGGTGTGCATGTTTCTGACCAAACTGTCAGAAACAGACGCCATGAGGGTGGCATGAGGGCCGGATGTCCTCTAGTGGGACCTGTGCTCACAGTCCAGCACCGTGCAGCTTGATGGCATTCACCCGGATTGGCAGGTCCACCACTGGCGCCCCGTTCTCTCCACAGATGAGAGCAGGTTCGCACTGAGCACATGTGACAGGCGTGAAAGAATCTGGAGACGCCGTGGTGAACGTTATGCTGCCTGTAACATCATCCAGCATGACCAGTTTGGTGGTGGGTCAGTGATGTTCTGGGGAGGCATATCCTAGGAGGCTCGCACAGACCTCCATGTCATAGCCAACGGTACCCTGACTGCTGTTAGGTACCGGGATGAAATCGTCAGGGCAATGGTCAGACCTTATGCTGGTGGACTGGGCCCTGGGTTCCTCCTGGTGCAGGACAACGCCTGGCGGTTCATGGATCACAAAGGCATTGATGCCATTAACTGGCCCTCTCGTTCCCCGGACCTAAATCCAACGGAGCAACTATGGGACGTTATGTATCAGCGCATCCGATGCCACCAAGTACCGCTACAGACTGTCCAGGAGCTCACTGATGCCCTGATCCAGGTCTGGGAAGAGATCCCCCATGACACCATCCGCCGACTCATCAGGAGCATGCCCAGACGTTGTCGGTATCACATACAGGCACACGGGGACCAAACACACTACTGAGTCATATTATGAGTTGGATCAGCTGTGATTTCAATTTTTTACTTTGATTTCCGGTGTGATTTTGGATCCAGCCCTCAGTGGGTTGATGGTTTTGGTTTCCACTGACTGTTGGTACGTCATTTTGTTCTCTACAGTTTAAACAATTTACGTCAGTAAAGATGTTCAACTTGAATAATTTGTTCATCAAGATCTGATGTGTGATTTAAATGTTCACTTAATTTTTTTAAGCAGTGTGTGTATACGCTATATATATACACACAGTATATACACTACTTTATATATATATATATATACAGTATATATACAGTACTGTGTTTAGATTCTTCTCCATAATGCAGCAGCATCAGGAGGCATCTGATCCTCTGCAGCAGGACAACAAACATCCAGCCAGACTCATAAAGAACTATCTTCAGTCTCTGATCTCAACATCATGGAGTCAGTCTGGGATTAACATGAAGAGACAGAAGCAGCTGAGACACTGAAATCCACAGAGGAACTCTGGCAACTTCTCCAAGATGCAGGAACAACCGACCTGCCGAGTACCTGAAACACTGTGTGCAGGTGAACCGAGAAAACATTGATTTGCTTTAGATTTCTGCTGTTTACTCAACTTTGGATCAAGTTAACTGATCAATAAAAACTATGCATGACATTACTTTTGAAAGACCCTCACTTTACTTTTAGTGCCTATATATATATATATATATATATATATATATATATATATATATATATATATATATATATATAAACTTAGCATAAAAAGTAAGGAAATGTGTGTTTGGTAGATTATTTCTTTGTTGTAACGAAGCTTCTTGGCAATAAATCTTATACCGTTGGAAAGCCTGTTTATTTCCCTTTTAAATGGTGCCACATTTTTAAGGAACATGCATTTGTGGGATGAGCAGCAGAGCTGAGTATGTGGGTTGCGCCCATGAAAAATTTGCCAAATCTTCTCTGCCAATGCCAAACAGCTTATTTTGCTGTTGCTACTGACTCTTGTTCTGAGCTTCTGGTACCCCCAGGTGCTGCCAATCAGGTGCCTGATTGGCACCTTGTCATCATTGGAGGCAATCTCAATGCAGAGAAATATCGACATGAAATTCTGCAACCAGTGGCAATCCCATATCTCCAATGTCTGGGACAGAACTCTATCCTCCAAGATGACAACGCTCGCCCCCACAGAGCGGGTTTATCAGAGACTACCTCCAGAATTTGGGAGTGGAGAGGATGGAACGGCTTGCCAGCAGTCCTGACCTCAACCCCATTGAACACTTGGGCGTGCTGTTTGTGCCAGAGTGACCAACACAACCACGTTGGCTGACTTGCGACAAATGGTGGTTGAAGAATGGGACGCCATGAGGAGGAGGTGCCAGGCTGTTGTGGCTGTGTATGGTTCTTCCACACGCTACTGAGGCTCCTGTTTGTTAAATGAATAAATTGTTAAATTGCCAATATGTCTTGTTTCTTCAAACTTCAATCATCCAATCCACCAAACACCAAACAAGAGTCAATGGCAGAATGAGCTGTTTGGCATCAGCAGAGAAGTTTTGGCAAATTTTTCATGGGTGCAACCCACATACTCAGCTCTGCTGCTCATCTCACAAATGCATGTTCCTCACAAATGTGGCACCATTTAAAAGGGAAATAAACAGGCTTTCCAACGGTATAAGATTTATTGCCAAGAAGCATCGTTACAACAAAGAAATAATCTACCAAACACACATTTCCTTACTTTTTGTACTATGTTTATATATAGTTCCTCATTGATTCTCCAGTGTCTCTTCTGGAGGGATGAACATCATTGTTCATAAAGGTCTTCCTCATGTAGTGTTGTGATGATGATGATGCAGAGCGCTGTCTAACACGTCAGCTGGGTTGAGATCTGGTGACTGTGAAGGTCGTAACATGTGATTCACATCATTTAATCTTAATCAGACCATCATCATCATCCTGGAAGAGACCACTCCCATCAGGATAAAGCTGATCACTCACAACTACTTTGTATTGATTAGCAGTGACCCTTCCCTCTAAGGGGACAAGTGGACCCAAACCATGCCAGCATAACAGATCCCCCAGACCCCCTCACTGTAGGGGTCCAGCATCCAGACCTGGACCAGTTTTCCTTTAATGTGTCACCCGTCTGTATATACACAAACATTTATATGTGTATATATATAAATATGTGTATATATATATATATATATATATATGTAGAGAGAGAGCGCGAGTTCTGTAAATGGGTGGTGCAGTAAATGTTCTGTGAATCGTCCATTAAATGGAAAATAAAGAGACAATAAATCAGCTCAATGGTTAAGACACAAACCACAAAATCTCAACGTTTGCAGCTGTTAAAGTCTCCCGATTCTGATTCTGGTCTCTTTGCTCCTTCAACTGTTTAACACTCAGAACTCAAAATCTGCCACAGTTTCAACTGAAAATGAAACAAAATAATCCCCCTTCAACATCAGACACAAGCCAACATGAACACCAAAGCTGCAACTAACAAGTATTTTCTTGATCAATTGATTAGTTTTTGGTCCATAAAATGTCAGAAAATTGTGAAAAATATTGATCAGTTTTTCCCAAAGACGACGTCCTCAAATGTCTTGTTTCGTCCACAACTCAAAGATCTTCAGTTTACTGTCATCGAGACTAAAGAAACCAGAAAATATTCACATTTAACAAGCTGCAATAAGAGAATTTGGACTTTTTCCTCTTGAAATCTTGAATGAAGACGAGTGAATCTGATATCAGACTGAGCTGATCAGCTGAATCTCAGGAGAACTGATCAATATGTGATCAATCAAACTACATCACATCATATTTATGATACAGAATATATACAGACTCACCTGTACACAGCAGGGTAGGGCGGAGCGTACAGGTACCTGTCCTCCAGAGCCCCGCCCCCCCAGCACAGCAGGTGGCTCGCCATGTCAGCGTGGCCCCGCCCACTGCGCTGTCAGAGGCCAGCGGCAGCCGCCAATCAATCCACATCCATGGCCGTGAGCCCGAGGTGGCGTTACCGAGGGTGACCGAGCGACGTCACCGACACATCAAACCAATGACATCATAAAACAAACCAATGACATCATAAAACTAATCCTTCAACATGTTAAAGTTCTCCTCGTGTTTCTGTGAAGTTGCTCTAAGTCCTGTTTGTTCTCTGCTCACTGCTCGGTCAGCTCCTCCTCCTCCTCCTCCTCCTCCTCTTTGTCTCTCTTTCTTTCACTCTATAAAAATCTCAGCGCCGGCTTCTCTCCACAACTTTCTCTCTTTCTCTTCCCCCTCGTCTGGTCTCGTCTCAGCAGCTGAGTTATTTTCCTCGGCTGAAGGGAAGGAGGTTTGTGTTTCCTCCCCGGTTTGACCCAGGACTCCTCCTCCTCCTCCTCCTCCTCCTCCTCCTGCTCCTCCCCCCCACCCCCCCTTCTGTCCTCTCCTTCCCCTCTTCCTCTCTTTGTCTCCTCTTACCTTCCTCTCACTGCATCAACCTTCCTGGAGGTTTTTATCTGACTCAAACCTCACTCATTCACAGCGAGAACATCTGTTTAAACTTCATTCATTCATTCCAACAATCTGCTGCGTCGCTCACAAGGAAACTTCAAACTCCAGAACGTCATCAAAACATCTCACAGTAAACTTGTTCTTTATCCAACACGTGCTGCCAGAGTTTCTACTTTCAGACGTAGAACTGTAGGTGAAACACACTGAACACTTTAAGAGTCTATAAAGAGTTAATAAATGTGTATAACTCTATAATGTATTAATAATCATTCTGTAAAGCATTAATAAATGCTTATAACTCTTTATAATGCAGCTGTCAGTAGATACAAGTTTTTATTAATGTATTAATTAATAACTATAACTCCTCCTCTGGACACACAGAAGTGTTTGCTGCTGTGTTACATTATATTAAATGTGTTCTAATAATAAAGAATGCAATAATATTACAATGTCTTTCTGTAGCACAATTCATGCATCAAATTCAACACAAACTACTTAAATATAAAACCAATGAATCCGAACATTTACAATCAAACAGACACAAGAATAAATACCTTCATAAATTCACTTAGTCACTCACTTTAGTTTGAGAGCTGATTTTTATTTGATTGTTAAAAAGATCATTCATTTTGGCATTTTTGTTGTACCAAAAATGTAATTACATTTCTTAACTTGTTTACAATTAATACATTATAATATTTATTTATAATAATTTACACTTTCAAAACTGAAACTGGATTTTTTAAATAATTTATATAATAAAAATGACAAAATTAAAAAAGCCACATCGACTATTTACAGCTGTAATCTAAATGTGTAAACTATTACAAAATATAAGAGTTTTGTTCATTTAGTGACTCGTTAATGACTTGTTTATGTCTAGTTAATGACTTGTTAATGTCTAGTTAATGACTTGTTTACTTCTAGTTAATGACTTGTTAATGTCTAGTTAATGACTTGTTTACTTCTAGTTAATGACTTGTTAATGTCTAGTTAATGACTTGTTTACTTCTAGTTAATGACTTGTTAATGTCTAGTTAATGACTTGTTTACTTCTAATTAATGACTTGTTTACTTCTAGTTAATGACTTGTTAATGTCTAGTTAATGACTTGTTTACTTCTAATTAATGACTTGTTAATGTTTAGTTAATGACTTGTTTACTTCTAATTAATGACTTGTTAATGTTTAGTTGATGACTTGTTAATGTTTAGTTGATGACTTGTTAATGTTTAGTTGATGACTTGTTAATGTTTAGTTGATGACTTGTTTACGTCTAGTTGATGACTTGTTAATGTTTAGTTAATGTTTAGTTAATGACTTGTTTACATCTAGTTAATGACTTGTTAATGTTTAGTTGATGACTTGTTAATGTTTAGTTGATGACTTGTTTACATCTAGTTAATGACTTGTTAATGTTTAGTTAATGACTTGTTAATGTTTAGTTGATGCCTTGTTAATGTTTAGTTAATGACTTGTTTACATCTAGTTAATGACTTGTTAATGTTTAGTTAATGACTTGTTAATGTTTAGTTAATGACTTGTTAATGTTTAGTTAATGACTTGTTAATGTTTAGTTAATGACTTGTTTACATCTAGTTAATGACTTGTTAATGTTTAGTTGATGACTTGTTAATCTTTAGTTGATGACTTGTTTACATCTAGTTAATGACTTGTTAATGTTTAGTTAATGACTTGTTAATGTTTAGTTAATGACTTGTTAATGTTTAGTTAATGACTTGTTTACATCTAGTTAATGACTTGTTAATGTTTAGTTGATGACTTGTTAATCTTTAGTTGATGACTTGTTTACATCTAGTTAATGACTTGTTAATGTTTAGTTAATGATTTGTTAATGTTTAGTTGATGACTTGTTAATGTTTAGTTGATGACTTGTTAATCTTTAGTTGATGACTTGTTAATGTTTAGTTGATGACTTGTTAATGTTTAGTTGATGACTTGTTAATGTTTAGTTAATGACTTGTTAATGTTTAGTTAATGACTTGTTAATGTTTAGTTGATGACTTGTTAATGTTTAGTTGATGACTTGTTAATCTTTAGTTGATGACTTGTTAATGTTTAGTTGATGACCTGTTAATGTTTAAATAATGTTTAGTTAATGACTTGTTAATGTTTAAATAATGTTTAGTTAATGACTTGTTAATGTTTAAATAATGTTTAGTTAATGACTTGTTAATGTTTAAATAATGTTTAGTTAATGACTTGTTATTGTTTAGTTGATGACTTGTTTACGTCTAGTTAATGACTTGTTAATGTTTAGTTAATGACTTGTTAATGTTTAGTTAATGACTTGTTAATGTTTAGTTAATGACTTGTTATTGTTTAGTTAATGACTTGTTATTGTTTAGTTGATGACTTGTTTACGTCTAGTTAATGACTTGTTAATGTTTAGTTGATGACTTGTTTACGTCTAGTTAATGACTTGTTAATGTTTAGTTGATGACTTGTTAATGTTTAGTTGATGACTTGTTAATGTTTAGTTGATGACTTGTTAATGTTTAGTTGATGACTTGTTTACATCTAGTTGATGACTTGTTTACATCTAGTTGATGACTTGTTAATGTTTAGTTAATGACTTGTTAATGTTTACTTAATTAGTTGTTAATGTCTAGTTAATGACTTGTTAATGTTTAGTTGATGACTTGTTTACGTCTAGTTAATGACTTGTTAATGTTTAGTTAATTAGTTGTTAATGTCTAGTTAATGACTTGTTAATGTTTAGTTAATGACTTGTTAATGTTTAGTTAATTAGTTGTTAATGTCTAGTTAATGACTTGTTAATGTTTAGTTAATTAGTGTAATAAATGTCTCATTAATGTCTCATTAATGTCTTGTTAATGTCTTGTTAGTGACACATTAATGTCTCATTAATGTCTCGTTAATGTCTCGTTAGTGACACATTAATGTCTCGTTAATGTCTCGTTAATGTCTTGTTAGTGACACATACATGTCTCATTAATGTCTTGTTAATGTCTCGTTAATGTCTTGTTAGTGAGTCATTAATGTCTCATTAATGCCTCGTTAATGTCTCATTAATGTCTTGTTAGTGACACATAAATGTCTCAATGTCTTGTTAATGTCTCATTAATGTCTTGTTAATGTCTCGTTAGTGACACATTAATGTCTCATTAATGTCTCGTTAATGTCTCGTTAGTGACACATTAATGTCTCGTTAATGTCTCGTTAATGTCTTGTTAGTGACACATTAATGTCTCATTAATGTCTCGTTAATGTCTCGTTAGTGACACATTAATGTCTCATTAATGTCTCGTTAATGTCTCGTTAGTGACACATTAATGTCTCGCTAATGTCTCGTTAATGTCTCGTTAGTGACACATTAATGTCTCGTTAATGTCTCGTTAGTGACACATTAATGTCTCGTTAATGTCTCGTTAGTGACACATTAATGTCTTGTTAGTGACACATAAATGTCTCATTAATGTCTCATTAATGTCTTGTTAATGTCTTGTTAGTGACACATTAATGTCTCATTAATGTCTCATTAATGTCTCGTTAATGTCTCGTTAGTGACACATTAATGTCTCGTTAATGTCTCGTTAATGTCTTGTTAGTGACACATACATGTCTCATTAATGTCTTGTTAATGTCTCGTTAATGTCTTGTTAGTGACTCATTAATGTCTCATTAATGCCTTGTTAATGTCTCCTTAATGTCTTGTTAGTGACACATTAATGTCTCGTTAATGTCTCCTTAATGTCTTGTTAGTGACACATTAATGTCTCGTTAATGTCTCATTAATGTCTCGTTAATGTCTCGTTAATGTCTTGTTAGTGTGACATGTTAATGTCTCGTTAATGTCTCGTTAATGTCTCGTTAATGTCTCGTTAATGACACATTAATGTCTCGTTAATGTCTTGTTAGTGACATATTAATGTCTCGTTAATGTCTTGTTAGTGTGACATGTTAATGTCTCGTTAATGTCTTGTTAGTGTGACATGTTAATGTCTCGTTAATGTCTCGTTAATGACACATTAATGTCTCGTTAATGTCTCGTTTATGTCTCGTTAATGTCTCGTTTATGTCTCGTTAATGTCTTGTTAGTGACATGTTAATGTCTCTATAATGTCTTGTTAGTGACATGTAAATGTCTCGTTAATGTCTTGTTAGTGTGACATGTTAATGTCTCGTTAATGTCTCGTTAAAGACACATTAATGTCTCGTTAATGTCTCGTTAATGTCTTGTTAGTGACACATTAATGTCTCGTTACTGTCTTGTTAGTGACACATTAATGTCTCGTTAATGTCTCGTTAATGTCTTGTTAGTGTGACATGTTAATGTCTCGTTAATGTCTCGTTAATGACACATTAATGTCTCGTTAATGTCTCGTTAATGTCTTGTTAGTGACACATTAATGTCTCGTTAATGTCTCGTTAATGTCTTGTTAGTGTGACATGTTAATGTCTCGTTAATGACACATTAATGTCTCGTTAATGACACATTAATGTCTCGTTAATGTCTCGTTAATGTCTTGTTAGTGACACAATGTCTCGTTAATGTCTTGTTAGTGACACATTAATGTCTCGTTTATGTCTCGTTAATGTCTTGTTAGTGACATGTTAATGTCTCTATAATGTCTTGTTAGTGACATGTTAATGTCTCGTTAATGTCTTGTTAGTGTGACATGTTAATGTCTCGTTAATGTCTCGTTAATGACACATTAATGTCTCGTTAATGTCTCGTTAATGTCTTGTTAGTGACACATTAATGTCTCGTTACTGTCTTGTTAGTGACACATTAATGTCTCGTTAATGTCTCGTTAATGTCTTGTTAGTGTGACATGTTAATGTCTCGTTAATGACACATTAATGTCTCGTTAATGTCTCGTTAATGTCTTGTTAGTGACACATTAATGTCTCGTTAATGTCTCGTTAATGTCTTGTTAGTGTGACATGTTAATGTCTTGTTAATGTCTCGTTAATGACACATTAATGTCTCGTTAATGACACATTAATGTCTCGTTAATGTCTCGTTAATGTCTTGTTAGTGACACAATGTCTCGTTAATGTCTTGTTAGTGACACATTAATGTCTCATTAATGTCTCGTTAATGTCTTGTTAGTGACACATTAATGTCTCATTAATGTCTCGTTAATGTCTTGTTAGTGACACATTAATGTCTCGTTAATGTCTCGTTAATGTCGGGAGTCATAGCAACAGTATTCTGACATGTCACCACCAATAGTTGGACTAGAGCAGCTGGATACTGTTCAGTCCAATGAGAACTGCCGTGTGAGTAAAGTCTGCAGCTTCCAGGATTTACTTTCGTGGCGAGCGGCCCACTGCACATGCTCAGTATGTTTCTCCCTCTCGGCCCACAGATTTAACATTGTGATGACGTCACTGATTTTAATATCACTTTTCTTGGCTCGAGGAAAGTTTTACAAATATAAAACCTTCATGCATCAGAACTTCATAATAGAAAGAGTCATAATTGACCTTCTCTGCAGTACCGCAACTGACCACTGGAAGAAACTGGCAGCAAGGCTGAGCGGCGCCGTATCCAGTTCTTATTATACATCCATGATCACCACCGACAGTGTCAGCAGGTCAGAGGTCACAGACAACAGATGGAACAGATCACCATGAATGACACAGAAAAGAGGAAGAGGAGGAGGAGGAGGAGGAGGAAGATTTCAGAGCAGGGAGTGTCTCCATTTTTCTGACAGGAGCGAGAGATCTTTCTTTCCATCCTGTCTCTGAAACGCTGCCTGAATGAATCCATCTGGACAGACTGAGTGTGTGTGTGTGTGTGCGTGTGAGAATGTGTGTGTGTGTTTGTGTGTGTGTGTGTGTGTGTGTGTGTGTGTGTGTGTGTGAGAATGTGTGTGTGTGTGTGTGTGTGTGTGTGTGTGCAAGTCTTTCTATCTTTGAGAGAACCAGTTTCAGTGGAAAACCAGCCTTGTGAGGACATTTTGTTCGGTCCTCACAACTTCAAATGGCAATTTGAGGACTAAGACTTGGTTTTAAGGTCAAAGGTTAGAGTTGGGTTTAGGTTCAGTTTAGGTTTAGGCATTTAGTTGTGATGGGTGGGGTTAGGGGCTGGGGAATGCATTATGTCAACGAGTGTCTTCACAAGGATATAAAGACAAACGTGTGTGTGTTTTAAACTGGAAACAATAAAGTTTGTGTTTGAATGTGAGTCCTGTCGGTCCACACCCAGCCGAAGGAGTCGACTGAGGCCAGAGGGGAAACAGAGAAACTCCTCCAGACAGAAACACAGAAACCTTCCAGCTGCAGTTTGTTTTCATGTTTCACTGATTTTCTGTTAAAAACTAAAACTCAGATTCTAAAAACACAAATGAGAACAAGAAAGTGAGAAATGTTTTCATACTGCTGGACATTCATCTGAACACAGTAAACAAGTCTAATTCTCTACAGTTTACAGTGTACTGAAGTAACTAAATACATTTACTCAAGTACTCTAGTAAAGTACAGTTTTGAGGTACTTGTACTTTACTTGAGTATTTCCATGTGATGCTACTTTCTACATTTCAGAGGGAAATATTGTACTTTCTACTCCACTACATTTATTTGACAGCTTTAGTTACTTTTCAGATGAAGATTTGACACAATGGATAATATAACAAGCTTTTAAAATACAACACATTGTTAAAGATGAAACCAGTGGTTTCCAACCTTTTTGTCTTTTGACGTCTTACAAAAAGCAGTGTGTAGTCGGGGTCACATTTACATTACCACCATATATAATAATATATCAGCTAATTTAATCTAATATGATAATATCTGTTAATATCTCTTAATTACAAGATCCATAACACACAATTATATGAAAGAAGTTTTGTATTTGTGATATATTGTTCTAAAATCGAGATATTATTCTCATAATTATTATAAAAATGTAAAGAAATAAAAGTTAATGGATGACACAATACAGAAGCACAAAATATTTATATTCTAATATTTCTTCTTCTTTGGTTAATACAATTAGAACTGCAACTGACAATTATTTTAATAATTGATTCGTCTGTTGGTTATTTTCTGGATTAATCGATTAGTTGTTTGGTCCATAAAATGTCAGAAATATGGATCAGTGTTTCCCAAAGACGACGTCATCAAATGTCTTGTTTTGTCCACAAAGATGTTCAGTTTACTGTCATCGAGACTAAAGAAACCAGAAAATATAAACATTTAACAAGCTGCAATCAGAGAATTTGGACTTTTTTAGATTATCAGAATAGTTGGTGATTAATTTTTTGTCGACCGACTAATCGATTGATCCTTGCAGCTTTAAATACAACATACGTCTGTAAGACGACAGCAATCACATTAGAAATGAAGTGTTGGTTGTTGAACAGTAACACGGGTGTAAAGATGTTTAAAGCTCACACTGATATAAAATAACTGACTGTGTGTGAGAGTCTGAAGTGTCTCCAGCAGCAGACTGAATAATAAGATGCTGACTCACTGTGAAACACAGAGTCTGTAATCCATCAGAGCGGCAAACATCACTGAGCAGATCCAGAACAGCACGAGACACGAGACACGTGATCAGCTGCAACTCACCGCCAGTAAAATACTAGAGATCAGTTCAAAGTGTTGTTAAAACACTCCAGGAACTAGTGGAAGCCTCCTGCAGGGATGAGAAATGGATTTTTATAACCTTCTTGGAATTAAATGCGTGAAAACACAGGATGGATAAATATATTAAAAGATTTATGTTTAATAAGAATGATTATTTAATTTAAGAAGTTCGCTTGCTATGAATTCTTGAGGAATTGTGAGATTGATAATGTGTGTTTGGTTGAAAGGATCATTTAGTTTCTCTTCTGTTTGGATTTGATTGTTGGTGTGTTTGTTGTGTTTGTGTGATTATAGTGTTTGTTTTTATGTGATGTCGTCTTTTTATCTTTGATCATCTTATTGCCTCTCTACTGTGTTTTTGTCTTCTTGTCTTAACTTCACCTTAACTGTGTCCTGCTTTGTCTTTATCTGTTGAAGCACTTCTATAACTCTGTTTTAAAGGTGCTGTGTAAATAAAGTTATTATTAGGGACCGAGCCCAGAAGGCAGAGGACTACTGTAAAACAGTAGAGGACTACTGGACTACTGGACTACTACTAAGGCAGAGGACTACTGTAAAACAGTAGAGGACTACTGGACTACTGGACTACTACTAAGGCAGAGGACTACTGTAAAACAGTAGAGGACTACTGGACTACTGGACTACTACTAAGGCAGAGGACTACTGTAAAACAGTAGAGGACTACTGGACTACTACTAAGGCAGAGGACTACTGTAAAACAGGGCGAAGGCCCGTTATTTTTCATTGTTTCTTTCTTTATTATTATGGGACATCACACCTAAATTTGACCCCCTAAACATGCTTAAATACTCACCAAATTTGGTACACACATCAGGTCTGGTGAAAAATTTGATAAAATGTAAAAATTAACCCCCAAAGTGCCAAAATGTGCTCTCTAGCACCACCTATGTAACTAAAATGGCCGCCACAGCCCGTAGGAATGTCGTAGAGAGATCAAACCAAAACTCAATTATTCGTCTAATCAAGACCTACAAATCATACACTGACACCCCTGACCTAAATCCAACAGGAAGTCCGCAATTAGCCTTTCAAAATAAGACTTTGCCCCAATTTTGGCCCCCGAACAAACGCTATCTCCTCCGAGGGCGTTAATGGTATCGACTTCAAACTTTAATACATGACTTATGACACTGTGCTGAAAAAAGCTGTTAAAAACTATGTAATAACTCGAACGGTTTGGATTTAATAAGCCCCTTAAGTTGCAGAGCCACATCACACCTTACAATGTAAACCAATGGGGAGGCAATCTATGGGCATGGGTCCTTTCTTACGTCCGGCGCAGAGCGGCACTAAGACCGACGCAGCTGTCATTTTCCCGTCCAGCGCCCATGTTGTTAGAATAGCGAAGGCACTTGCGCCCATCAGAGCGTCCATGGGCGTGTTGGTCTAAAATGAGGTGTGGTCACATGAGGCAGTAGAGAGCGATTGACCAACAAAAACCTGGTCTAAAGTCAATGACGCAGTGTTTCACTGTTATTTTAAGGATCAGGACAGTAATGTGCAGCTACACAACATTCACTCTGCTTGTTACACATACAGGACGCGCAGCAGCGCACAAACATGCAAAAGGTAACAAATAAAAGGATTATTATTGTTTATTATTGTAATTATTTGACCAAATCGTGGCAAAATATGTAGGTAAACAGACGGATCAGACACAGATCAACTTTCCTGCTGCATCAATAAATGATGACATGAGGAAATAAATGAGGTGAAAACAATTATTAAACTAATGAAGGAAATAAATCTGCAGCTTCCAGCTGCTGCCAGCAGCAGGATCAGAACCCGATCAAGTCCTGATGACTGTGTTGATGATTCTTTACATGATTAAAATTAATGATTCAATTTATGAACAATATTTAACAAATATTCTTTGACATTTCTGAGATTACAGTGATCAGGTTTCCAGACTTTCAGCAGATGAAACTCTGCTGATCTGACCTGATACTCCATGACTGAACTAAACGATTTTAAAGAAACTAAAGCTGTAATTAAAAAAATAAACCTTTTCAAAAACCAAACGAAGATAAATTGGCAACAAATGAACGAACAGGATCTTAAACTGGTGGTCTGGGACCACAGGAGGGTCCAGGAGCAGCAGTGTGCTCGTTATGGATCGTGCACCAGCTGATCCGTTTCCTCTGCAGAGGAGCTTCCTTCTACTCGGCAAATGCGCCGTCATAATAGCAATCCGCTAAGGTGCGAGCGCACCTGGCTCTTAAAGGGAACGGGAGACGACACTGTGATTAGTTTATTGCATCTTACGCCTCAAACACACCCATGATTAATTAGGAGACTATGGATGACCCCTTTGAACCATGCGCCCGGTGTTGCAACCATTTTTCTGCCCTTAAAATAGCAAAAGTGGATTTGGACACGCCCTAAATGCAATGGCGCCATGCGCTTTAGATCGTTAAAATAGGGCTCTATAAGTCTGACCACTTTCAAACCTGTATCAATGGATTCACCACGAAAATTCCTTCTATAATATGATTTTTAATGTTAGATTTGGCCAAAGTCATGGGATTTATGAGGATATTTCACGAGAAGCGTTCTCTAAAATCCTCCTCTCCAACTGCTCCTGGTGATGTCACTCCCTCAGTGCTGTGAAACATTCCGCAATACACACTCATTATAAAATCACAGGAGGAGCAAGAAAAGACTTTAAAACTCACACTCTAATATCTCAAAAACAATAAAAGATAGAAAAAACATGTAAATTCAAGATTTGTAGGTCAAAGTCTCGTGACTCATTTAAAGTTCAAATGAAGTTTGTATCTAAAACTATGTGGAAGCAGTAAATGTTCAAAAAGGTGTGGGTTCACTCACACTCTCCATTCAAATATATGAGTATTTTTCTGTCCAGCTGCAGTTACTTATTGTCTCTACACACCTGACAGTACACATGTCAATCAAACTTTCAAAATAAAAGCACACCACACTTGTAAGAAATATCCCTCATTTTTAAAAAGCAAAATGATCCCGACGGGCCAGAGTGCGAGGTCCCAACCAACGCTGCTCGCAGCTTTAATTATTATTATTATTATTATTATTATTATTATTATTATTATTTGTTTAAGTGTGTTTTGACTCCAGACAGAACAGCCAGTGATGTGTGACAGAAGATGTTGTACAATCACACATAAGAAAGACACTGCAGCGCCTCCTTCAGGCCGATCACGGCTATTTAAAGAGCCAAAGAAGCGATGAGATTGATTGTTTCTTAAAGACGGTTTCACAGTGACTGATTACAAATATCATCTGTCAATGAGTAAAAACTAAAACAAAGCAAAAATGACAGAATAAAAAGTACAAACTGTATGATCTTCATCTTTGTATTCTAGACAACAAGTTGTGCCATAAATGAAAAAATTTAAGTAGAAAACCAAAAACAGGAAAGAAAGCAACAACTGGGAGACAGAAAGCAACAACTGGGAGACAGAAAGCAACAACTGGGAGACAGAAAGCAACAACTGGGAGACAGAAAGCTTTGCTCTCTCTGAAAAACACAAGAGAAGAAAGTTGTACATAAAGATACGGAAACAAATGTGCTGCGAAAGGAAGGAAATCCGTCTCTCAAACAGAAAAACAAAAGTTGTGAATGGGAAAAGTCTTCATGTTGTGTCATCTGCTAACAGAGATTCCCAGTGTTCCCAGTGTTCCCAGTTAAACCAGCAGTCAGGTGTCTGTAATCATTCCTCCTGTTCATACTGGATATTAAAGATCCTTCAAATGTGCTTTAATGGAGGTGATGGAGGCCAAAATCCACAGTGTGTCCACACAGTCATTTAAAAGTCTGTGTGAAGCTTCTATTCAGCTTCAGCAGTCTGAGTTAGTCATATCAAGTGGATATCTGACACATTTACAGTCATTTTAGCATCAAATTCCCTCTTTGTGTTTCCTCGGACAGTGTTTCCCTGTTGAGCTGCAGGTGGAAGTATAGTAACAAAAAGAGGAACTTTGGCACTAAAAAGACTGTAACGTTGAAAGATATCTACTTGATTTGACTCATTTGGACGCTGAAGCTTCATATTAGCTTCAGATAAACTTTAAATACATTTTTAGACAGAAGGAGAGCTGCAGGTTCACAGTTGATCCTCCATGATGATCAAAACTCAATATCATTGATCAGGATCAATTAGAGCTGAGTCGATAATGAACAACAGCATTAAAACAGTGTTACTTGTACAGAGGTGACATATGGATGATATGTGTAACAGAGTTCAGGGCTTGTTTCTTTCCTCGCTGATTGGACGACAGGTATTCTTTATGTCTTAATGCATGTCTGGAGGAAAAATAAAGATTTAAAGAGCAACTTGCAAAATATTATAGAAAACAATTTATCACTATACTCACTACAGTGACATCAAAATGAGATGTTGGGCATGAAGGGAGAGCGAAATCTGACACTGCTGAGATTGAAAATACGTATATTTATACGACTACAATCCTGCCGAGTGTCCGAAGGATCAGAAACAAACGACAACGTCAGAGATTAACGGAGCACAAAGTCTGAAGAAACAAACTCATTTTTAAATTATCTCTTTAAGCTCTAAACACCAAATATTACAGTTGAACTAACCGACTAAAATATTTAATAAAATGATTAATTAACAGACAGACGGAGATCCGTCATTATTTTAAACCTCCAGTTTAGCCTAAAAATCTGAGAAACTTTACTAACAAACATCTGTGAAACATTTGTGAGTAACAGAGTTGTTTTTGATTCTTCAGTTTTAATGACGGTCGTAAAATTCTCTCCACACATCAACATGCTGACAGCAGCAGAAACGCAGAAACATCTAACGATTACACTCACAAATATGTGACCAACATTTCTGCACTGAAGTCACAATTCTTCTTCTCTCGTCCTGTTTTCAGCACAAACTGCCTTTAAAAGAGCTTCTGTTCATCAGTCAGTCAGTCAGTCAGTCAGTCAGTCAGTCAGTCAGTCAGTCAGTCAGTCAGTCAGACAGACAGACAGACAGACAGACAGACAGACAGACAGACAGACAGACAGTCAGTCAGTCAGTCAGTCAGTCAGTCAGTCAGTCAGTCAGACAGACAGACAGACAGACAGTCAGTCAGTCAGTCAGTCAGTCAGTCAGTCAGTCAGTCAGACAGACAGACAGACAGACAGACAGACAGACAGACAGACAGACAGACAGACAGACAGACAGACAGACAGACAGTCAGTCAGTCAGTCAGTCAGTCAGTCAGTCAGTCAGTCAGACAGACAGACAGACAGACAGACAGACAGACAGACAGACAGACAGACAGACAGACAGACAGACAGTCAGTCAGTCAGTCAGTCAGTCAGTCAGTCAGTCAGTCAGTCAGACAGACAGACAGACAGACAGACAGACAGACAGACAGACAGACAGACAGACAGTCAGTCAGTCAGTCAGTCAGTCAGTCAGTCAGTCAGACAGACAGACAGACAGACAGACAGACAGACAGACAGACAGACAGTCAGTCAGTCAGACCTGGTTTCCCTCAGAGAGACCAGAAACCTTTAAAAACACTGTGTGTGTGTGTGTGTACGTGTGTGTACGTGTGTGTGTACGTGTGTGTGTGTACGTGTGTGTGTGTGTGTGTACGTGTGTGTGTGTGTGTGTGTACGTGTGTGTGTACGTGTGTGTGTGTGTATGTACGTGTGTGTGTGTACGTGTGTGTGTGTGTGTACGTGTGTGTGTGTGTGTATGTGTATGTACGTGTGTGTGTGTACGTGTGTGTGTGTGTGTACGTGTGTGTGTGTGTGTATGTGTGTGTACGTGTGTACGTGTGTGTATGTGTGTGTACGTGTGTGTGTATGTGTGTGTACGTGTGTGTGTGTGTGTGTACGTGTGTGTGTATGTGTGTGTACGTGTGTGTGTATGTGTGTGTACGTGTGTGTGTGTGTGTACGTGTGTGTTCAGCACAGCTACACATCAGACTGTCTATAATTAAACTCGTGTCGTCTCACAGCACAAAGTGAACATGAACTCATTTCTGTCTCTCTGCTGCCACCATGTGGATGATCTGTGTTACTGCTACAGTTTTCAGGGTCAGAGGTCAGAGGTCGTCCTGAGCTCCACACAACATCAACAACACAAACAGCAAGAAAAAGCAAAACAAGTCAAATATTAATATCAGAAAATGAGTGAAATAACTCAATATATGAATAAAAACTCAAAGAAAATGGTCAAGATTGAAACAAAAAGACAAAAACTAAAACTAAAAGTCAGCAGACTGAGAGAAGAAAACACTGCAGGGTTTTTAAAGAGCTGCTGGTTTCTACACTGACAGCGTGTCATAAAAGCATAAAACGCTCCAAAAATGCAATAAATAAATAGACAAACACCAGACGGACACATTAATATCAGTAGAAACAGTAGACGGTTGTAATGCAACTTTAACATCATCCTCCATCTGGACATGATTTATTATTTCACACTCATGATGGACAGTTAAACAAAGAGAACCACACACTCCTCTTCCTCGTCTAAACCTGCTGCCTACATTACCCACGATGCACCTTTTTCCACATATTCAAACACCTGAAAACACTTTGATGTGGAAAAATTCTGACAACTGTTTTCAATCGGAGGTGATTGTTAAACTGAACAACAGGAGACAGAACAGACACTTCCTGTCATCGTCAGTCTGGACCAATCAGCAGTTAATCAGCATTAAAGTGCCACCGACAGGCGCCAGACGCTCCAACTAAACCAGCGGGTGACATCACAGCTCGCTGCCTCCATCTTTACATTCACTTGATGATCTGCTCTTGAAGCGTCGCTGTGACTCACCTGTTGCTGCTGTGGAGCGACGGCGCCGAGCTCGCCTTGCGGAAGCCGTCTTTGAGGACGGAGCGACGCCACGTCTCCCTCTCTGACCTGGACCGGACCGGAGGGCCGGAGTCGTCCTTGGAGCCGCCCCTGAGCCCCGCCCCCGAGGCACTGAGGGTGATTTCGGAGCGCGACGTCTCCGAGGGGGCGGCGGGGTCGGGCCGGGCCAGCGGGGCGAAGCTCAGCTCGATGATCTGCTTGGCGCTCTCGCAGATCTGACTCTGGACACACAGACATGCTGATCAGTCGGTCGGCAGCAGACTTTAGTTTATTAAACTAGAAACAGCGACGAAGGAAAGGTACATTTACACACAGAAGGTTCACAGGGATCGGGGGGCCACCAGGGTTCACAGGGATCGGGGGCCACCAGGGTTCACAGGGATCGGGGGGGCCACCAGGGTTCACAGGGATCGGGGGCCACCAGGGTTCACAGGGATCGGGGGGCCACCAGGGTTCACAGGGATCGGGGGGGCCACCAGGGTTCAGGTAGAGGTTTAACAGGACAAACTAACTCTGGTATCTGATAACGTGGTGAAAGTCACGGTGACGTCCTTGTTTTCTATCTTGTTTATTGTTTTTGTTTCTTTCTGCTTTGCACTAGTAAACGTACAACTTACACTACATAATATACGTAGTTGTATTTACAGATGTATCGACCCCACAGCAAAAAGAAGTTTAAAGAAAAGGAGAAACGCTCCTACCTGGATCTCCGGCGTGAGCGTCGGCAGGTCGAAGGTGAACACAGACGTGGATCCGGAGGTCAGCAGGTCCACGCTGTCCAGGCTGCTGTACGAGGTGCCTTTGGCCCGGTGAGACTCCATGATGCTCTCAAAGTGGCGGCTGAAGGAGTCCAGGTTGCTGTCGGAGGGCCGGCGGGGGCTGCCGACGGAGACCGGAGACTTGAGTCCGCCGTGGACGTCAGATGACGCCTCCAACGGCCTGAAAAGGAAGCAAAAATAAAACTTCTTTAACCAACACGTCTTCAGTCTCCCGTAAGAGAGTCACGGTGCGATCCGTTTGAACTGGGAAGTCAGAATTTCTTAGATCCCAGTCGGAAATTTCAACTCAAACACCCCCTGAAATCAGATTTCCAAATCAGAAATTCGGAAAAACCTCACCAAACCTGACCTCAAAATCCAAGATGGCTGCTCCGCGTATCAAACCCCCATAGAACAAGAACGTGCAGAAACATGTTGATGGTTTGAGTCTGTTTGGTTTAGTTGTTCGTTTCCAGGGAAACTGTATGAATATGACCCTAACCCCCCTAACTCCCCTAACCCTTCTACCCTCCTACCCTCCTGATACCCCTAACCCTTCTACCCTTCTACCCCCCTAACACCCCTAACCCCCCTAACCCTTCTACCCTCCTAACACCCCTAATCCTTCTACCCTCCTGATACCCCTAACCCTTCTGCCCTCCTACCCTCCTGATACCCCTAACCCTTCTACCCTCCTAACCCCCCTAACCCTTCTGCCCTCCTACCCTCCTGATACCCCTAACCCTTCTACCCTCCTACCCTCCTGATACCCCTAAACCTTCTACCCTTCTACCCCCCTAACACCCCTAACCCTTCTACCCTCCTACCCCCCCCACACTTCTACCCTCCTGATACCCCTAACCCTTCTACCCTTCTACCCTCCTAACCCCCCCACACTTCTACCCTCCTGATACCCCTAACCCTTCTACCCTTCTACCCTCCTAACCCCCCCTAACCCTTCTACCCCCCTAACACCCCTAACCCCTCTACACCCCTAACCCTTCTACCCTCCTACCCCCCCCACACTTCTACCCTCCTGATACCCCTAACCCTTCTACCCTTCTACCCTCCTAACCCCCCCTAACCCTTCTACCCCCCTAACCCTTCTACCCTCCTACCCCCTTAACACCCCTAACCCTTCTACCCTCCTAACCCTCCTAACCCCCCTAACCCTTCTACCCTCCTACCCCCCTAACACCCCTAACCCTTCTACCCTCCTAACCCTCCTAACCCCCCTAACACCCCTAACCCCTCTACCCCCCTAACCCTAAAACTGAATCAGTCTAATTGTTGGATTGAAGTTCAGTGTTTTCTCACCCCTTCAGCAGCAGACTGAACACCTCTTCCTCCTCTGTAGTGGCTCTCTGTCTCTGTCTGTCTCCCTGCATCCGGACACTGGCCCAGCTCACCACTCCTTCCTCCTCCTCCTCCTCCTCTTCCTGCTGATCCTCCTCCTCCTCCTTCTCTTCCTTTTCTCGGCCTGACCGGGGTTTCGGGGAGGCGTTGGCGGGGCTGAAGCTCGAGTTTAACAGCACACTGCGATTACTCCCAAAAGCAGAGTCCGCCTCCGCCTCCTCAGCTGGCTCCGCCTCCGCCCGCATCACCTACACAATAAAGATCAATCAATAATCATATCTGATCAGCTATAATCTAAAAATCACATCTAATAAATATTCTACAGTTCATGCTGTGGAACACTTGCAGCTAGAAACACGTGACCTGCTGGTAAATGTGTGTCTTTAAATTAAAAAAGGCATCTTCAAACTTAATTAACAGAAATAAATTAATATATTACATTTGATAGGACATCTGAGTAAATACAAATATAAACACAACACTTCTCAATGATTTTGAAAAGTTATTCTTCAAATCCTTTTTAAAAAATCATTTCTTTACTCATTAAATTTACATTTCTGACCCTGGGCTTGAGACTGAACCAAAACAGTAAAGTTGCAGCCAAACAGATAAACAATGAGCTGAAACTCACTATAAAGCTCCGTTCACTAGTTCTGTTACGCTCGAAACAGAAGACTGTATCAACCTTTCAAAGAAAAAGTATCGATGCAAGATGTTTGAATGCCTCACTTCAGAACACCAAAGATCATGTGACCATCCCAAACAAGGCCTCGTTACATCACACTCTTTGCAGAGAGGCGTCGCGCTGGTTTGGATACGAGCCGCTCAGTCTAACATTATATCCAAAAAACAGCTGCAGACAGTTTAAAAGTAATCCGTTTGAACATTATAAACTTTATTGAACAAAATAACAATAAAAAAAGCAGTAAGACCACTTATAATCTGTTTCATCTCATCTCAGATTTAATTCAGCCATACAAGTGTAATACCAACAGTTTCCCAGCAGATGTCGCCATTTCGATTATTAAATGCTTAGAAACAGTGTAACTGCTTCAGAAAGCTTTGTTTACTGAACAACAGCTCAGTTGTTTACAGATTTATTTTGTATCCATGAGCATGAGGCCAGCAGAGACCGGATCACCTCGTCCAGGTCGGTTTCTCGGTAGCAGCGCAGCGGCACAGCGTCCAGGTCCGTCTCAGAGTATTTGATGGTTCGGCGGATGATGCCCGTTTTGGGGGAGGAGCCTCGGGGTTCAGAGGTCACCAGCTCCACCTCAATCTTCTGGACCTCGTGATGCGACAGCCTCTGACCCTCACCGGCCCACCCCCTCCTCTGATTGGCTGGCTTCAGATGGAGGGAGGAGGGAGGGGTGGGGCTGGGTGAGGTGCTGGTGGGAGGCGTCGTGGACGGAGCGTCTGCAGGAGGAGAGTTTATGTTCAGAGTTACCATCAAACCGCTTCTGTTTTCAATCCCTATAAACATTAGTAGCAGCATTCAGCCAAGATTCGTTTGTATGCAGACGATACTGGTGTTTATATATTCACTCCTCAATAAGTCTGTGACAGTTTGTAGCTGAAGCTTGTTGTGTGTAACACTGGCTCTCAGTAACACATTGCTAAAGTTAACCCCATGTTGTGTTGTTGCTATAGTGACCCAACAATTTTAACACAGATTTTTAGTATGTAACTATTTTCCATTGAAACTCCCTCCACATATTTACATTTGTAATTTGTTGAGTTTCTGATAAAGTTATTTTACCTCTTAAAATTAACCCTGAATGCGCAAAAATACAACTTTATAACTTTGTCCTGAAATCAAACCACCTCTGTACAAAAGGTGAATAACTGCAATTAATCTCAATAACTAATAACTCCAGATGGGAATTGATTTTATGTCAACTGAATTTGAAAAAGTACAAATATCTTAGAATTAGAGACGTTCTTGATCTGGAAAGATTTTAAAGAGTCGTATCGTCTAAAATAAACCTGATCAGATGGATCTTTTGTGGTTTGTGTTGCAGCTGCTCTCCTTCACAGCAGCATCTCACTGCAGATCAGAATCAACATCAGAGAGCAGAAAAGCTTCAGCTAGCAGCTTCTTGTGTTGAGCCGCTCTGAGCATCACTTTCAGCTTCATCCTGTGAGTCACATGATGACAAAGTGAAACTCGTCTGTAGTCGGTTTGTGTGTCTGTACTCAATCAAAGATCCTCCGTGAGGGAAGAACCTCCACTCTGTAACAACACTGTACAACCAGAGTGTTTGTAATTCCAACAGAGTGAGACATCTTCTGTCTAGAGGATCAGGAGTCACATTCTCCACTTAAACTGTGATTCACATCAGATCAATCACTTCAGCTTATCAATCAATAGTTTTACACCAGCACCTTCATCAGCTGAGTGAACAGCAGGGGAGCAGTGATGTGTAGTAGTTCTTATCAGTAGAGTTGCAAACTGTAAGAGCTTTTCTAGCTGATGTTAAGCTTCAGCTAATTGGCTTAGAAGAAGACTGGAAGCTCCGGAAGCTGCTTGTTTACTTCACTGAGTCGACCAATAATACACGAGAAAAGACAGAATGGCCCTTTAACCTGCTGGGAGGAAGATGAGACACACACAGATCATCAGTGATGCCAGTAAAACACTGATAGTGTCTCCTGTTATTTTGAACTGGGGGATAATCCTGCCCTCTGTTCTGGAACCACAGTTCCCATAATGCTTTGGGGGATGTAAACAGGAAGAATAACTTTGGACAACATGGATTCAGCAAGTTAGCTGAAGGCTACAACTAGTTTACATTGTGACAAATTATCTCTTAGAGCTGCAACAAACGATTATTTTAATTATTGATTAATCTGTTGATTATTTTTTCCATCGATCAATTAGTTGTTTGGTCCATAAAATGTCAGAAAATGGTGAAAAACGTGGATCAGTGTTTCCCAAAGATGACATCCTCAAATGTCTTGTTTTGTCCACAACTCAAAGACATTCATACATAGAGCAGTGTTTCCTCTGGGTCGACTGCTTTGGCCTCGGTGGGGGTGGAGTGGGGGGGTGATGGGGGGGCAAGACACACATTCCTCATTCCTCTGTTCTTTGTTTCTATGTTTAGTGTCATCATGTTAGGCTAACCCATTGTTGCTAACTTTGGAGCTAACCCCCTTCACTTCTCCAGCAGTTGGGGAAACAACAGACGAGACTTTTCTTGGTCTTGCAGCATTTATTAACTGACACACTGACAACTTACTGTTAACCTTTTCCTCTGCTCGCATTCACCGTCACTTTCCTGCCGCTTGCTCTCTAACTTAACCGCTCACTCACTTACGCTCTGCCCTCCACTACCTGGAGTTTCCCAGGCAACCACACAGACGTTGGCTAACGTTTCAAAACAGTGCTGCTCAGAGGCTCCAGAACGCTATTGATTTCTGAATTAATGGGGATTTGGTGTTATTTTTGGTATTTACAAAGCTTGTTGGCCAGGCGGCCCAGCAGGCCTGTACTGCATAGAGGACTAAAGAAACCAGAAAATACTCACAATTAACAAGCTGAATCATAGAATATTGTTTCTTAATATTGACTCAAAATGATTAAATTATCCAAATAGTTGCAGATTAATTCAGTAGCTGCAGCTGTAATTAAAAGTCGTGTGAATCAGCTGTTAGCAGCTGCTCTCTGCAGTGTCACATGATGTTCAGAAAACTGATTACTGTCATACTGAAGAAAACTTCTACATGATCTGCAGCTTCTTTGTTCTCTGGTTTCTAAGTGGATTTATGATGTAATATATTGATAATGATATTCTAAGGAAGTGTAATTGACACTGAATGATATCAATATGTGTTTCATGTCTGTGTGTTCAGAGTTATGACGTTTGGTGGCTCCATCTCACGTCTTCAGAGTAAACAGATGATGTTACATGTTAACTGTGGTGTTCAGAGGCTTCTGAAGGCCACTCAGGTTTCTTTCCTCTCCTGTATGATTGTATTTTATGTTTCTGCAGTAATAATCAAATCACAGCAGTCCATATAAAAAGTTAAAACAGCTGTCACTGAGCATCTTTACCTTTACTGCAGCGACTCTCAGTCGGCTCTCCAAACAGGAAGTCCCACTTGGCTCGAGCGATCTTCTGCGATCTTGAGGATGGATTCGCCGCTGAGCCGCCGTCCGACTGCAGGAGGAAAGAGAACAAATATAGATTTTTAAGAAATCCATGTCGAAGCATCAGAGAAGGTAAAAAGTTCAGAAGAAAGTTTTAGTCTTTATTAACTCTTACAGTGTGTGTTTTCTTATGAATGTTAAAACTTTTTTCTGTATTTTTATGAATGAATGATTGTGAGGATGCCATTAAGTATATCTGGAGATAAATGCTTTGTGATGCAGCAATAAGGATATAAAATTTATCTCATTTAGTAAAATGTTTGATAGTCTATTAGTGTCCATGTCTCTTGTGATGGTTAAATAACCTCTAAATTGGATTCAACCAAATGCTGAAAATTGGGGTGTTTTGATGCAAACTGCACCTTCACAGTCAGATTTTACTGAAAAAGAAGAATTTAAATTTAATCTCTTTAAACTTAAAGTCTCCTAGTGCCTTAAGGACACCTGAATATCCAAAAAGAAACTTTAAAATATTATTATATATAGATTATAGGGGAGACTTCGTTCTCTTAATTACTAGTTTCCTTTAACAGAGAATGTAACAGAACAGTATTTATTGTAAACCATGCAGGACTTTGCTTTGACACATCTTTTGATTTTGTCTGCTATACTTGCTCACTTTGCAGACTTGTTTTAAAAGATATGAATTACCACATGTCAAAATAAAGAGAAGCAGTTCATTTGACTTTTTTTCTGTTTGTTTTTTATTATCATTACTGTCTTCATTTTTGAATTGGTGCAGCCATTTTGTGTGTTTTTTTCTCTAAAAGTTAAACTTGTACGAGGCTGTATACCGGCTGCTGCTTATGAAAATAAATAGTCATATTAAATTATATTTCAAAAAACACTAGTTTGTCAAAAACTGATGAACCCAACGATGTGGAAGTTAAAGAGAAACTTGAAATACATACATACATATATATATATATATATATATATATATATATATATATATATATATATATATATATGTATACACACACACACACACTATATATATATATATATATAAAAAGCACACGTTTTTAGTTTGTATTGCTCTGATATTCTGATAAATGATGAAACAGTTTTAGCATTCAGTAACAACAGTAGCTGCTGAACGCTAACAACAGAAAACTGCAGTATTTTATTGCTGCTGAAACCTTTTGATTGATGTTTGAATGTGGACAGGAAACCTCAAGAACATGTCTTTCAGAAAACATGATGCAAGAAACCTTCTATGAGAAAATACACTGATGAAGAGAATCTAGCTCAGTGGTGGGGAAGGTGTTTGTGATGTATTTATTGCTATCAGGGTAAATGTGACAGTATGTTGTACAGATCTAAAACACACATAATCTATACATCTAAACACATCATCCCTCATCACCCTCCCATCCAGCAGACCTGCATCCCTGAGCCGGTGTCTGCCATATTGTGGCTGGACTGGCTAGAGGTTTCGGGGGACAGACTGTCGTTTCTGTCTCCCATGCTGCCCGTCACCCCACTGGAGCTCTGAGAGGACGAGCCACCAGCCCTGCTGTGATCCTGAACCTCCTCGCTCTGGTAGCCCTGCACTGACGTCTTTACTCCTTTATCTTCTCTGTCCTTCCTGTGATACTCATCTATGCTTGGAGTGTAGATTCTTGAGGTCGACAGTCCATGGTTTTCTTCATAGAGTTCATCCCCGTCCTGAACTGGTCGTGCCTCCCTCCACTCCTGGTGTCTGGAGGTCCAGCTCACAGGCAAAGCTTCAGCATTTTGGCTGGACAAAAGTCTCCTGGAGGGCTCAGGGCTGTCCTTAGGCAATCTATCCAAGAGATACTGCCTGCGCTCCATACAAGGTGTCCGTTCTCCAGTGTACTGTGGTGGCTGGTAGCGGTGCAGGGAAGATGTGTCCTTAGTGGGGGATGAACTTGCTTGCTGTTCAGGGTCTAAGACTGGTGACTGAGAGGCGGCTGACCGGTGCAACCTGGCAGGCAGGGCTGGAGACACTGGTGACGAGAGGCCTTTCTGGGGTAAGAGAGGCGAGACACGTCCTGGGCGGGTTTGAGGAGTCAGTTTGTCTGTTTTCCTCCTGTGGTTCCGGACGTCCACCTCCGTAAGCTCAGGGGAGAGTCGCCCATGAAGAGTGGCATAAGGCTGGGATTCTCTTAAGAAAGAACCCCCCATCTTTGGACTCTCAGACCTCAGTGACTCCGCTTGGGAAGGTGTTGGAGAGGGAGTCCGTCTATCTGCAAAAATGGTGGACAGTTTGGCAGCCTCCACAGCTAACTTACAGGCGACCTCAGCATTTGACGGGGAGACGCTTCTCCTGCCGTTAGAGGGGCTGGCTCTGTTACTGCAGCTGGACGGTCTGCACTGAGTGCTGCTGGAAGCGCTGGAATTACTGTTAGCACTGCAGTATGTACTATTTGTAGCATTATGACTGGTGCTGGTCATATTAGCATTATAGCTACTATTGACACTGTGTTGGCTGTTCCCACCAGCTTGGCAGCCAGTCCTGAGCTGGTTGCTGGTGGGGAAAATGCTCGTTGGGATCTTGTGCTGGATGTCTGTGGGTCTCCCTGCAGGTAAAGGTGGGTGAAATTTGCTGGACAGCCTGGGGCTCTCGTCCCCAACCCGCGGCCTCTGCTGGCTCTGGGGTTGGCCATGGGAGTGAACTGTTGAGGCTGGACCCAGTGAGTGGGAGGAATACCCAGTGTGGGCACACAGCTGATCAGAGGCAGGGCTTCTGGGTAATCCGTTCATTGAACTATGACAGATTCCCTTGTCCAGTTCCAGGAACTGGGCCTTGGATGGCAGGGTGAGGGTGCTGCGGGGCAGGACTGGTGACCCTGCCCAGGACCGGCAGCGAGGGTAGTGGTAGTGCCGTGGCAGGGTCGGGCTGCTATTCTCTGGGACATGACCTGCAAATCGGCGCCTAAGTTCTGAGGATCCAAACTCCTCCAAGGCCCTGTGGGTGGCATCTCTGGCTACAGCATCCAGAGCAGTCCTTGGCAGGTAAGGTGAGCCCATTGGGGACTGGTTCTGAGACGCATAAAGGGTCCTGGTGTAAGGTTCAGCCTGCCCTGGCAGACCATTGTACCACATTGGGTCACTCAGCCTCTTCTGTAGGTGGGCAGGCAGCAGCTGATTCTCTGACTCACTTAGGCACACAGAGGTACGACGGCCACTGTGAACATTAGATTTCTCTATGTAGCCGAATGTCACCACAGAGGTCTTCCCCTCCTCACCACCGACCCCCAGGACCTCATAGGACCTGCGGGTGCTGGTAGGAGTGGGGGGTACAGTCAGCCGCCCAGATGGAGTAGAAGATGGGGCAATAAGCTCCCTCTTCTGGTAAGGATCCATGTCAGAAGAAGGGGTGCGTGTCAGTGAGCCATGAGAGCCTAGACTGGTGGTTGCAGGTGCAAGGACCTGGAGTAATTCACCAAAACTATCATGCAACGCGTCCTGCTGGTGGAACTGGGTGGGAGAGCCTCTAGCATCAGGGTGCTGGAGTTGGAAGCAGACAGGGTGCCTGGAAGAGGACTCTGGGGGCGGTAAGCTGCGGCTCCCAGCCCCCGTTTGGTGCTGTGTGACCGGGGAAAGGTCTGGACTGCAGTTGTGGCTGGAGTGGACAGAGCTCCTCTGGGAATGAGGGAGGACGTCTGGGCACTGAAGCAGCAGGTGACCAGTCCCATCATCTCCTCTTCCTGCCACCTTCCCTTCTTCTGCTGGGACTGACCTCACCTCCACATACAGGTGAACAACTTTACCTGCCTGAGACATGTTGGCACCTGAGTCACCTAAATGTCCTGATCTTCCTTTTTCTGAGGACCTTCACTATCTGCTCAAAGGGTCCTCTTGACCTCCTGAAACCCAATAAAGTGCAGACGTCTTTGATGAGGGTCAGAGGTGGTACTGGAGTTCTGTCCTCCATCTGTTTATCATCTCTTCAACCTGCAGCAGGAAGCAGAAGCAAGAGATAAAGTTATTACATAAAAGTAAAAATCAAATAGTTTATCCCCTATATTCATTTATAACCAACTTCCACTTGCAGTAAAGACAGCAGAGCCAATCTCAGCTTTTTTGCTGTAATACAAAATTTCGTCAAGATCTTATGACACACTTCTGTGACACCCTGCTTTCCCATATCACTAAAAAGAAAGTGATAAAGAAAACAAACAAGCCATTACATCATTCACATTGTAAAGTGGTGTTAAACAGAAAAATAAGCTGATTATTTATTAGGCCTTATTTATTCTGGAAATCCCATTGACCCGAGAACAGGTTAAAATAAGTCACAATAAGACGCTTCATTCACATCACAATCACAAAACAGTCACTCACACACATTACTTAAAACAGGGGTTCTCAACCTCTTGTGACTTAAGGCCCACTTTTAATTGTTAAAAAAAATTCTGAGGACCACCATTCCCCAATAAATGAAAAAAACACACAACATGGCAACGTGGTGGGATGGGTGAGAGGCTGACGTGCAGAGTAGCATCCCAAGTCGCTTTCACTTTGTTCCTTGCCTTTGATTTTGTGACAGTCACAATGAAAACCCCAGACTCATAAATAGGTGGCGGTGAAAGGCAACAGAAATGTGTTGCTTGTTTAGACAGAGAGGGATACTGACTGGCAGCCAGTATCGTGAATGAAACAAGGTCCACTTGTGTGAGCTGAAGCTTCAGGCTGCTGTCTGCTGATACTTCCATCAGTTCATTTTCCAGCACAGTGGATAGAGACATGTCTTCTGAAGCAGGATCTACAGAGAAAGCTAACTAGCTAACAGCAGCAAAACACCTTTGTCTCTGCCTAATGATGTGTTGTGATTGGTGTGGTGATATTAAAACATATAAGTGGCCATTGAAATTATGCATTTTAATTTGACGTTTTTTTATGTAAATTCTTGAGCATATTTAGATATAAAAATAACTAGCTTTGTAAATGACCAAAAACAAGACTAGATCAAAACCTAGTATATAGCTGGACCGACCTTTTATGGTCAATGTGTGAAATTGTGGTCAGTGTGTTACAGAGATAGTCAGTGATAGTGTCTATAATGTGTGAATTCCAGGATATTAAATGTTCATCTGTAATTTTCTGTAATCATCCCAGTAATATTTGCTGGTAAAGTGTAGTGAAGTAGCATCACATGACATGGTTAAGCTACGTTTGAGTCTAAAAAAAGGTTATAAATGTAGAACTCCTATCTTGGGATATGTCTCTTGTTTTTCACTCTGCATTGAGTGATTTGTCAGAGTGATGGTTATTTGGGTGCTTTAACTGCATCATCTCCCTAATGGCTGCCTGCTTCCCAGCTAAGGAGGCTGCAGTGAGAAACTTTTGGCAGCATTTTGGGCGCAAATTTAGGAGGCTTATCTTCCACCTGATTACTGCAGTTACAGGCAAACCACGCGCACCTGCAGAGCAGCCACCCCACACTTAACTAATATAACAGCTTTTGAGTCGCATGTTTTACCTGCAAGACTCATGTTTTAATGCTGTTGTTCATCATTTGTGATGTGAAAACGTCAGAGAAGTAAAAATTTGCATCCTGGTATAAGTTCAGTTATAAAATCCAAACGCACCATGGACCGTCTCTCCTGATTGGCTGCTGACAGCGCTGCCAGCCAGAGAGTCGATCACACTGGACGGTAGAGGAGGAGACGCAGAGACGCTGGAATGCGTCTGTTTAAACTAAAGTTTAACCGACTTCACTGCATTTAACAGCAGAGCTGAGTGTCAGAGCTCGGAGCAGAAAAACAGTCGCTCTACGTCACACTGCTTCCATCATCTCGTGCTGATTCATTTTGAAAGAGCAACAGCCAATGGGGAAACTCCAATACGGCTGGCCAACCAATGATGAAACTTCATCCCTCACTCACAGATAACTGTGGTTATAGGGCTGACCCCATTATTGTGGTCTGGCCAAAAAACATATTTTAAACATTTGGCAGTACCATTGCTTACACGGCCCACTAGATAGCATTCTGAGGCCCACCTGTGGGCCGAGGCCCACTGGTTGAGAATGGCTCCTTTAAGAGGTTCTAAACTAACTGAGGATATTATAGGAGTCCTTCAAGATGTGGATGTCCTCATGGTCATTTATGAGGTTCTAGGGGTTTTGTTGGATGTTCTATGGGTTCTCCAGGAGAAAATGGAGAGTCTAGGAACAAAGTATACTAGAAGCCGACCAAGAGGAACAACGGGTGGAAAAGCCAAATGCAGAAACATACACACCGTTCAGAGATGTATGCCAATTAAACATCCAAGACTGTCAGATCGGGAGGCAACTCTTACCCAAGGATTGGTCCAAAGCAACCACTGTAAGCAGGAACCATGGATGCCAAATGTATCTGTTTATAATGCAAGATCCTTAAAGTTGCAATACACAATTCAGCCACAAGATGTCACACTATTGAACCAACATCTCATACCAAAACAATTGTGTGTGTCATTTACTCAATAAAGTTGGAAAAAAAAGAAAGTGGTCCCTGAACCCACATCTCACGAAACTCAGATCAAACTGTCAGACTAGGCAGTACTGATCAAATGTGGATCAAGATTCTGTTACTACATCGCCTATATCTCACCTCAAATGTTTTCAGAAACATATTTTAGTGAACTGCTTAGCTGTAATTTGAGAAAGCTTGTGCCACCATCTTGGAAACAGATGTGGAGGACACAGAGGGACTCACATGCACTAACATGCACGCACGGCCAGAGCAGCTACCAAAACAAAGAACAAAGAAGCTCGGATAACAACTCACACAGAGGAGTGTGATTTCATTCACTGCTCAGGTCACCATTACTCCACTATATCTTTACATAGCAAATAGTTGTTTGATGTCATCCAGTGAAGCTGAATGTCATTTATTGCACCTTTAACAAAGTAGATGAACTAGAACTGCTCTTGCAATCAGAAAAAGCAGACGTCACCTGCTTTACTGAAACCTGGGCTCATTCAAATATTCCAGATGAGTCACTTCATGAACATACTTTCAGTTTAGAAAGACAGGTGCTCCAGTGAAGGAAAGAGAGGGGGGCAAGACCATGTACATACATCAAAGCTTACAGGCCAAGAGAAGAACTGACTTAGAAAAAGAGGAATTGGAATGTATCTGCCTACAGCTACGTCCCAGTCTTCCCAGCTTTGTATCTACTTTGGTTGTGGGGACACTTTATAATCCGCCATGGGCAAATGAGAAAGCAATGCAGCAGAAGACAGTGGACTATCTCTTCAACACACTAGAAATAATCAGATCGGTCTCCCCTCAAATGGGTTTGGTGCTCAGTGGAGATTTAACCTTCTGCTAATTAAGATGTTGAAAAACTTCCAACCGGATATGAAGCAGGTGGTTAAAAAAAAAAGTCCTGGGGAATTCCATCCTGGACTTGATAACTAAGCTCCACAGCTTTTATAAACCATCCACTGCTCTGCCCCCACTTGGCTCTAGTGGCCACAAATGTTTGCAACAGCATCTTACTGCAGATGGTGTCACTGTGCATCATTCAACAATTCAGCGCACTTTGCACAGGGAGGAGCTGTATGGGAGAGTGATGTGGAAGAAACCTTTTCTGCACAAACGCCACAAACAGAGTCGCTTCAGGTGTGCAGAAGCATATTTGGACAAGCCAGCTTCATTTTGGAATAAGGTCCTGTGGACTCATGAAACAAAGATTGAGTTATTTGGTCATAACAAGGAGCGTTATGCATGGCGGCGAAAGAACACAGCATTCCAAGAAAAACACTGACTGCTACCCACAGTAAACTTTGGAGGAGGTTCCATCATGCTGTGGGGCTGTGTGGCCAGTGCCGGTACTGGGAATCTTGTTAAAGTTGAGGGTCGCATGGATTCCACTCAATATCAGCAGATTCTTGAGAATAATGTTCAAGAGTCAGTCACAAAGTTGAAGTTACGTCGGGGCTGGATATTTCAACAAGACAACAACCCAAAACATGCTCAAAATCTACTCAGACATTCATGCAGAGGAACCAGTACAATGTTCTGGGATGGCCATCCCAGTCCCCAGACCTGAATATCATTGAAAATCTGTGGGATGATTAGAAGCGCGCCGTCCATGCTCGGCAACCATCAAACCTTTCCAGTGAACTGGAGATGTTTTTTAAGGAGGAATGGTCCAAAATACCTTCATCCAGAATCCAGACACTCATCAGAGGCCATAGGAAGCGTCTAGAGGCTGTTAGTTTTGCAAAAGGAGGCTCGACTGAATATTGATGTGATTTTTCTGTTGGAGTGCCCAAATTTATGCACCTGTCTAATTTTGTTTTGATGCATATTGCACATTTTTCTCATTTCACTACTGAGATAATGCTGTCCATCAGTTATTTGATTGATCAAAATGAAATTGCTGATCCAAACACCCAATGATTTATAAATGAACATAATGGAAATCGGGGGTGCTTAAAGTTTTTCATACCACTGTAAGTTAATCGAGATAAACTGTGCTGCGTTCTGTTTCTCGGTGATGTTCTGGTTTTGTGTGTCAGAGCAGCCAGACAGCGCAGTGAGAGACAGACAGAGCAGAGTCTTCCTCACAGCGTGAATGTGTCTGAATTTAACAAACAGTCAAATGTTCTGCAGTGCAAAATAACTTATTGAGACATCTACAGGCTACTTTGTTCTAGTTTCAGTCATACTTTGGATGCTATTATTTTAGATACGACCAGTGTAATGATCTCTCCTTTCATCCAGCTGTTCAGAGATGCGCTTTCTCTGCAGCAGACTGTTTGTTAGCATATGCCACCTTTTTGCCGGTATCACATGTAGTTGTCCAGCAGATGAAAATATCAACAGCCAAAATGTACATAATGGAAATATGCCATTTGCCAGATAAATAAATTAATTAATAGCATATTAAATAGTCTAATATTGTGTGACCTATAAGATATGTTGCCAAGACAACTTAAATATAAACTTATATTATGCAAAAGTTTGGTTTTGCGTCCGTTAAGACACAGAGATTCGCTGAGAGTTCAATCAGATGTGACTTAAGAGAGATAAAAGCCATCACACACTGCAGCTTGACAGCAGTTAACACAACTCTGAAAAGTCTTTCTTCAATAAATGCATGATGTGTCCAAAGTCAATGAGTAATTATGTTAAATAATGTTGATATCAATATTGACCAAAATAATCGTGATTATGATTTTTGCCATAATCAAGCAGCTCTATTCTCTAGCGCCACATAGTTAACACAGGAAGTGACAGTTATCTCCTACATGGAATGTCCAATATTCAATGAAATGGATATCCATGTCAGTGGCCCTCAGGGAACATCTCCAGACCTAAAAAAACCCTCTTGGAGCCACTTCCTGAGTCCAACAAGAAGTCAGCTTTATGTGACAAACATCATCCGATTTACATGAAATTTACATGGTGTGGTCTACACATGACGTATATTTAGTGGGTGTTCTCTAGCGCCACATAGTGGACACAGGAAGTGATAGTTATCTCCTACATGCAATGTCCAATATTCATGAAAATGTATATCCATGTCAGTTGCTTTCTGGTTGTCTACAGGCAACAGGAAATGAAGCCTAAATGAAACATAGTTCATCAAATGTATACACAATTTGTAATAAGTCATCTCCAGCGCCACGTACTGCACACAGGAAATAATATTTTACCCTTGCAGACAGTGTCCAATAATCCGGACAATTCAGAGCCGCGTCAAAAGACCTCCGATAGTGAAACCACAGCTGCCGCTGCCTGTGATGCACGCGAGGGCCCGTTCATCACTGCTTGTAGCTTTAATTTTATTATGTACAATCATGTATAGATATATTTCAGTTGTTAACTGTGAGCATGAATGCTAATAAACTCAAACTTCTTTAAGAGGTTGTTTGATCATCAGGGCCAGTGAGTCCTTTAGGAGGTTCTAGTGGTCACTGAGGATGTCTAAGGAGACCTTTAATATGTACTAGGGGTCTTTAAAGTGGTTCTACTGATCACTGAAGAGTTTATTAGGAAGTTCTGAAGGCCACTGTGAAGGTTCTAGGGATCCATAAAAAGGTTTTAGTGGTTTTTTTAGAGGTTCTAGAGGGTAGTTGGGGGATTTCAGGGACCTTTAACTTGACCTATAGGAGATTTTGGTGCAAAGTGTTCAGCAGAACTCGACACCATCATCATCATCAAAAACACCAAATGAGGGAAAATCTTTTGGTAGGATGTTTATTCATTCATCTAGTAGGGTTCCACAGACTTGGAGACTAAAACCTTCCCTTGCTAACATGCTAAAGCTCTTAGAATAACTTCAGTGAACACTAGAGCTTACTAATCATTACCTTGGACTTCCTCACTGAGCTCAACAACCTCTTAAAGAACTTACAAGAAGGACACTGAAGCTGTTCTGGAGACTTGAGATGGAACAATACCTCACTAAGACTCTTTATTTTGGTTTTTACTTTTATTTATCTGTGAGTGTTTAAATAATAAAGGTTTGCTCTTTTGGTACTGCGTCCTTATCTGCCATGGTAATGACCCTTTTTAAATGTCCTTGGCCATCATCCAACATGGCGGCAGAAACCTGCGGGCGGGCAGGCGCCAAGTGACACATGTGAGTTTGATTCCTCTATTAATAGATGACGAAAAGCAGCTTGGAGGGTGTTCAGGTGGGAAAACTCCAGCAGCCATAGGAGGAACTTTTCATGCCTTAAAGTCAACAAACTGTCTTGATTCAATATTTTGCTCAGTGTGTGTGCAGCAGTGTACCCGACACTGTTGTTGTTGTTTGTTTTCACTCTTTGCTGGACGTTTTTCTGTGTTTTCTGTTTTCCAGATTTTACAGTTAATAAAGTAAAGCAGCAGAAGAAACAGCTGTGGTGTTTGGCGGGACTGATGGAGGTCTAGATGGAGGTTTAGATCATAAGGCAGGTCTAAAGTCACATGAAAACACATGAGGCTGCAGGAAATCACTCACACACACACACACACACACACACACACACAAACACACACACACACACACACACACACACAAACACACACACACACACACACACACACACAAACACACACACACACACACACACACACACACACACACACACACACACAAACACACACACACACACACACACACGGGTGCTGTAGATAAGATCCAGGACAGTCCTGATCTCTGACAGTTCAGAGGCAGGATAAAGTCCCCCAACCCCGAAATACAGGAAGTCTGTGAATCTGTGTCTGAATGATCCATCCCAGAATATATTTTATAGTTTCAACTATCAGCTTTTTCACCTCAGACATTTTATATTCACTCATATTTCTGCATATGTTTAAAATGATGAAGAGATCTGAACATCTGTCTCTGATAATGATTGAACGGTTTGTTGGATGATGTGAACTTCTTGCTTTAACACTCTGAATGTTAAACAGAGAGCTGCTGAGAGCTGCGGCGAGCACAGAAACACAATAGCAGCAGTAAGACAACCTCAGGTTTGAATTTCAATCCGTTTACGACGATGACAGCTGCGGTCTTCAAGCTTCTGACGGACTTCTGGCCTTCGATCCATCATCTACACACGTTGACCAATAATAAAGACGCCGGGCACAAAGATCCATGTTTGACTCCAACCAGGAATGTTGAGTTCACTAATAACAAACTGTTGTGAACAAGCTAACAAGTAGAGCCTGATTATCCATGAATTTTAACATCTTTAATTTAATTATTTACTTATTTTTAGGGGACGGAGCTCATTAATCAACACACTGACATTTTAACAACATCAGTGTGAATGAGTGAAATAAACTGAGTTCAGAGTTCAACATCAGATAAAACTCAGTGAAGAAGAGCTGCGTTCAGTTAAACTTTATTTATTCAGAAGAACTCACTGACATCAGGATACTGATACCGATTATCACTACTAGAGCTGTGACTATGATTATATTTATCATCAGTTAATCTGATGAGTCTTTTCTCCATAAATTCATCACTTTGGCTCTTAAATATCAGAAAATAATGAAAAATCATCCGTTATAATTTAGAAGAGTTCATATTTACATCCTCAAATATCTTTTCTTGTCTGATCAACAGTCCAAAACCCAGATATTCAGTTTACTGTCATGTGTGACACAGAAAAGTATTAAATCATCACATCTGAGAAGCTGAAACCAGCAAATATTTGACTTTTTTTACTTAAGAAATTACTAAAATGAATATTCAATTATCAAAATAGTTGCTGATTAATTTTCTGTTGATTGACTAATCAATTTACACTGTTTTTATATAATAATAACAATAATAATAAAAAAGTGAACGAGTTCTTCTCCTGTTCAAACCATTTAAAAGTCCGTCAGCTCAGCATTTATTCAGACTTTAATGTGACGAGCTTTAAAACAGCAGGATTTGATCTTGTGAGCTTCGCTGGAGTTTCATTGAGACTGAAATAAGAAGAACTGGCAGTGAAACCAGTGATCTGCATCCTGCTCGCTAACCCTAACGCAGTCGACGTATTCAACACACGTCACTGAAAAGACAATGTTTGCAGATTGTTAGTTTCTCCAAAGATTGAGAACAGAATCCATGAATTATTATCTCACTGTCATGAGATAAAGCCATAATGTGCTATTAAATAAATGTCTGGATTGTATTTAGCAGCTGGAAAACAACTATAACACACTTACTGACTGATCAAACACGTTCAATAAAATCAGCTTTTATAAAAGTGAACTTCTTCAGAGACACGTGTGACCACAGTTTACACATCTACAGCTGCATGTCGGACCTCTGAACACTCATTACCCAGAAATCCTGAGCAGTGACGTCAGTAAACCTCCAGAGAACGACGGGACGGGAGATGAAAAGAGGATCTGAGTCTGCGACACAAACACTGAAACAACACTGAAGCTTTACAGCCGCTGACATGCATCTCCAACAAGTAAGCACACGTCGCAGCATGGAGACAACAAGCTCTGTGATTGGTCAGTCTGGGTTTCTGATGCTGGTGGAGACAACATGAAGCTGCTTAGTCTAACAGCTGCCTCCTTTCACCACCACTAGCTGGAGCTCTACTGTCCACCAATCAGTGGATGGTTTCAGCTCAGGCCGCAACTATTATTTTCATTATTGATTAATCTGCTGATTATTCCCTCGATGCAGTGTTAAAAAGTAAAGAGAAATGTCTTCAGAGTGTCTTGTTTTGTTGCTCAGTTTATTGTCATATATGACAAAGAGAAACAGCAAATCATCACATTTAAGAAGCTGAAGCCAGAAAGGTTATGATGTGCAGCTGCAAACACACAGCGTTGATCAAACCCACACCAGGAGTTAGAAACATCAATCAATAGTCAAAAATAAAATAAAAATTACAGACGCATCGATTGCAATTTATGATTTTTTCTGACCTTCAGACTCTGATTCTTTCTTTATTAGAACTACGATCAACAGCTTACAAACACGTCTGCGTAGCTTTTCATCATGGAATAATGAAATTTATTTGTATGTTTATTACCTGTTTAAATAACTTACAACAGACAGAACAAACAGAACAGACAGAACAGAACAGAACAAAACAGAACAGACAGAACAGACAGAACAGAATAGACAGAACAGAACAGACAGAACAGACAGAACAGAACAGACAGAACAGAACAGACAGAACAGAACAGAACAGAATAGACAGAACAGAACAGAACAGACAGAACAGAACAGACAGAACAGAACAGACAGAACAGACAGAACAGAACAGACAGAACAGAACAGACAGAACAGAACAAAACAGAACAGACAGAACAGACAGAACAGACAGAACAGACAGAACAGAACAGACAGAACAAACAGAACAGAACAGACAGAACAGACAGAACAGAACAGACAGAACAGAACAGACAGAACAGAACAGAACAGAACAGACAGAACAGACAGAACAGACAGAACAGAACAGACAGAACAGAACAGAACAGACAGAACAGACAGAACAAACAGAACAGAACAGACAGAACAGAACAGAACAGAACAGACAGAACAGAACAGACAGAACAAACAGAACAGAACAGACAGAACAGACAGAACAGAACAGACAGAACAGAACAGACAGAACAGAACAGAACAGACAGAACAGAACAGAACAGAACAGACAGAACAGACAGAACAGAACAGACAGAACAGAACAGAACAGAACAGACAGAACAGATCAGAAAGAACAGAACAGACAGAACAGAACAGAACAGAACAGACAGAACAGACAGAACAGAACAGAACAGAACAGACAGAACAGACAGAACAGAACAGACAGAACAGAACAGAAAGAACAGAACAGAACAGACAGAACAGAACAGACAGAACAGACAGAACAGACAGAACAGAAAGAACAGAACAGAACAGACAGAACAGAACAGAACAGACAGAACAGACAGAACAGAACAGAACAGACAGAACAGACAGAACAGACAGAACAGAACAGACAGAACAGAACAGAACAAACAGAACAGAACAGACAGAACAGAACAGAACAGACAGAACAGAACAGACAGAACAGACAGAACAGAACAGAACAGAACAGACAGAACAGACAGAACAGAACAGACAGAACAGAACAGAACAGAACAGAACAGAACAGAAAGAACAGAACAGAACAGAACAGAACAGAACAGAACAGAACAGAACAGACAGAACAGAACAGAACAGACAGAACAGACAGAACAGAACAGAACAGAACAGAACAGAACAGAACAGACAGAACAGACAGAACAGAACAGACAGAACAGAACAGACAGAACAGAACAGACAGAACAGAACAGACAGAACAGAACAGAACAAACAGAACAGACAGAACAGAACAGAACAGAACAGAACAGAACAGACAGAACAGAACAGACAGAACAGAACAGAACAGACAGAACAGACAGAACAGAACAGACAGAACAGAACAGACAGAACAGAACAGACAGAACAGAACAAACAGAACAGACAGAACAGAACAGAACAGAACAGAACAGAACAGACAGAACAGACAGAACAGAACAGACAGAACAGAACAGAACAGACAGAACAGAATAGAACAGAACAGAACAGACAGAACAGACAGAACAGAACAGACAGAACAGACAGAACAGAACAGAACAGAACAGAACAGAACAGAACAGAACAGAACAAACAGAACAGAACAAACAGAACAAACAGAACAGAACAGAACAGAACAGACAGAACAGAACAAACAGAACAGAACAGAACAGACAGAACAGACAGAACAGAACAGACAGAACAGAACAGAACAGAACAGAACAGAACAGAACAGAACAAACAGAACAGAACAGACAGAACAGAACAGAACAGAACAGAACAGAACAGAACAGAACAGAACAAACAGAACAGAACAAACAGAACAAACAGAACAAACAGAACAGAACAGAACAGACAGAACAGAACAGACAGAACAGACAGAACAGAACAGACAGAACAGAACAGAACAGAACAGACAGAACAGACAGCAGAGTTGAACTTGTCTCCTTTACAGGCGGCGACCATATTTCTCAGTGAATGAGTCAATAATGTGTCTGTGGCTCAGCAGCACCTTCAGTCGACCAATCAGCAGCCAGATCGTGACCTAACGACCAATCACTGATCACTGATCCACATCGTTGTCATTTGCTTTTTATTCCACATGATTTAAGTTGACTGTTTATTTTGGTTTACAGGAAGGAGTTTCTGGGAGGATCTTCAGTCTTTATTAAATATGTTAAATAGTTTTGGGAAGTCGGAGGCAGATTTAGATGCATATTGATGAAACAATAGCAGAATAAACTATGATAATATCTGATGATGAAGCTGGTTACAGCCAGTTATGTTTAGTCGACTTTACTTTATATTTTTAAAATCTTGTATAGTATATAATGTGGTGACATCATGACACTGACACCAGTTAGCAGCAGACTCATGTTGTCTGATTAAACCTTCATTACAGCAGACAGGAAAAGGTCAGAGGTCATCAGCAGCAGTGTCTTCATTCATAAAGCTGATTTATTCAACAGATCACAGAGCAGGCTGGCGTTAAAAGCTCCTCATACACAGTGGTGGAACGTAACTAAGTACATTTACTAAATTACTGTGAAGTACAGTTTGAGGTACTTGTACTTTACTGGAGTATTTCCATGTGATGCTACTTTCTACATTTCAGAGGGAAATATTGTACTTTCTACTCCACTACATTTATTTGACAGCTTTAGTTACTTTTCAGATGAAGATTTGACACAATGGATAATATAACAAGCTTTTAAAATACAACACATTGTTAAAGATGAAACCAGTGGTTTCCAACCTTTTTGGCTTTTGACCGTTTTCCTCCTCAGGCCGTAAAATAACGACTCTTTGTTATCGGCACACAGCGGTTAGCATCTGTATGAGATTCAGCAGGCTTTCAAATAACTGCAGTGTAAAGTCATCTACGTCATTATCAGATGTTCAGAGCTGCTCCAACCATCCGTTCCCTCACATATTAACCTTCATGCGACACTTTAAGACGCCATGAGCATCAGTCAGTGGCGGACCGGAGGACCCGCTGACAGGAAGTAGTTTCCTCTTAGTCATCATGTTAAAGTTTTCTTTAACATTTCTCAACTCAAAAACATGAAAGTGTCCTTGATGACTCAGCAATACGATCACATATCACATATTACACATATGATGTGTAAACTTGAAGCCTCCAGTAAGAAACGGTGAGATGAACGAGAAGCAGGAAACTTCTGGTGTTCAGCAGGAAAACTGTAAAAATTAAATATATTTACAGACTCAGTGTTTTTAAGGAGGGAGAAGATGTCATTTAAAGGATTTTAAAGTGGTAAAAAGTACTTCTAGAGTATTTCTGTCTGTCTTAAAACATGTTTGGAAGGAATCTTTCAGTAAAAAAGTCAAATATTCACTGCCTGCATCCTCTCAGATGTGATGGTTTAATGCTTTTCTGTGTCATACATGACAGACTGAATATCAACAACTAAATATCTTTGGACTGTTGATCAGACAATAAAAGACATCTGTAAATATGAACTTACTACGGGGAATTTTTTACTACTTTTTGATGTTTTATAGACAAAAATGTTAATTGAGGATGAAAAAAATCAGTTCTGACAAATGAATAAAGTTTAACTAACGAAGTGAACGCAGCTCGTCTCGACTCTGAACTCAGTTTACAGCCACACACACACACACACTGGTTCACTCACCTGTGTGTGTTGTAAATGCAGAGCTTCAGTCTGTCAGACTGATAAGCAGTTAGTCCTACTTTTCTTGGACTCTGCTAATAGGATTCCCCCCCCCCACCCCCCCCCACCTCCCAGCATGCACTGCTCAATCCACCAACACACACACTTATAAAAGCACACTTATCCAGACACATGTGCCGACACACACACACACACACACAGAGCAGCTGTAACCTTACCTGTGTGTCCTCGCCGCTGCGGCGACGTCGTCCCTTGAGTTGCCGTGGTAACCTCCTCTTCTCTCTCTCTCTCTGCTGGCTTATCCTCGCTCGCCCTCCGCTCACTCTCTCAACACTTGTTGTCTGCAGCAGAGCCGGCTCATTGTGGATTTACGTCTGCCTCCACTCAGCTTCTCCTCTTCCTCCTCCAGCTCCTCCTCTTCCTCCTCCTCACCCCTCCTTCTATTCCTCCTCCTCCAGTTCCTCCTCTTCTTCCTGTAGCTCCTCCTCTTCCTCCTCCACACCCCTCCTTCTCTTCCTCCTCCAGTTCATCCTCTTCCCCCTCCTCCTCCTCCTCACCTCTCCTTCTCTTCCTCCTCCAGCTCCTCCTCTTCCTCCTCACCCCTCCTCCAATCTCTATCAATCAGCTGCTGTCCCCGCCCCTTTCTTCTAGGCAGCCTGCCAGCCAATCACGTCCTCTGCTGCCTGCAGACTTTGCTCCTGCAGCCAATGGTGGAGCAGCAGTGACAGATGGCAGGATGACAGCTCATGAGGGGAGGAGGAGGAGGAGGAGGAGGAGGTGGGGGGGGAGGTGGGGGGGGGGGGGGGGGGGGGGGTGTCAGACCTGTCCAGTATCAGGACAACACACAGTGTTACAGACTGATCCTTTGACCACACCCCCAACAGTGATGTCACAAAGCACTACAATATGAATGGGCTGTAACTAATCATTATTTTTCATTATCAATTTCTGAATTGATTGATTAGTTGTTTAGTTTATAAAGTCAGAAAATGGTGAAAAAAGTAGATAAATGTTTCCCAAAGATGACGTCATCAAATGTTTTGTCCACAACACAAAGATCTTCAGTTTACTGTCACATATATTATTATATTATATTATATTCACATTTAACAAGCTGCAATAAAAAAAATGACTCAAAACAATGAATCGATTATCAAAGTAGTTGGCAATTAATTAAATATAATATATATAATTTATATAATTTAATGGCTGCAGCTCTAACGTGGTGACCAAATCCAGCCTGTTATCCTGCAGCGTGTTTGTATCTTCAGGTGATTGTTCAGGTTTCTACTGTCTGTCAGGACGGGAGACTCTCGACAGACCGCTACGACCTGCAGGGTGAAGGTCATGTGACCCACGGACACGGCGGGAGCTTGTCTACTTGTCTACAACTTTGTTGTTTCTGTATTCTTTCACCTCAAGTTTAAGTTTTGATAAAACTATGATTTGAACGACACAAACATTTTAAAAACATAAAACTAAGATCATGACAGAAAGACTCCGCCCTCTAAAATGACATTATATCTATTTTACATGAAGAAACACATTTCTAACGAGTCTGTCATCATTATTATCACAGAACTTTCTGAGTCTGTCGCCAGATAAACTCGTCCAGCGGCTCAGCGGAGAGACACGCCGCTGTTACACCAGTCTTACTTTAACGCCACCGACCGTTTCCATCACCGCCATTCCCGTGACAATCGTGGTTTTCAGAGGAAACAGCAGAGAGCAGCAGACTCCACCTTCTCTGGACACTTTCTATATATTATATAGAGATGCAGCTCTTATTATGTTCAGTTTAACTGTGAACACAAAGTTCTTGCTCTTCTTAAAGTATGAATGTTTGTAGAATTTAAGAGACTCTGAGCTGCATTTAAAGTGTCTGAACTTCTGTTTACAGAGTTTAAACTGTTTAACATACAGACACTGTTCAATTAATGAAATCCAGAAGTAATTAAATTATATTTTAGAACTAATAGTTGGATTTCAGGAAACTTCGCAGAAAACCAACGTTCTTGTTTGAATCTCACTCTTACATCCTGTCTGTGAGGAATATCAGCAGTGATAACTAGCTGGCATTATTATTATTATCATTGTTATTAAATCATTATAATATCTGGTCATCTTTGTATTATCAGTATTATTTGTTTGTTTTTATTTTCGGGGACTTGTTAGGTTTTGTGTTCATGCACTTGGTATCAATAACAGATGTTGATCCAGTTGTTGAGTTGAACCTGTCACGATGACTGAAGACAATAAACTAAATGACAGATTAATGTTCATGTTACCTGGATGGTCGATGACTTTTCACTCTGCAGGTGAGACGTTCACAGACACGTCGTCCTCCTGCAGCTCTGCTGTCGATTAAAGAAACACGTTCAGGTTTCAGCTTCACATTCAGAAAACTTGCTTTAAAAACTGTTGAATAAAAGTTTCTTCTCACCAGTTTCTGAGTTTCTCTCCTGTTGATGAAGCAGCGTCTTCGTTTCTCTGCTGATATTTCTCTTGATGACCTCAGTGGACGTGATTTAATCTGATCTGTCGGAAGTGAAAACCATCTTTCCAAAAACACGCCGGTGACCAAGAACACGCCAGTGATCTAGAACACGCCAGTGATCTAGAACACACCAGTGATCTAGAACACACCAGTGACCAAGAACACACCAGTGATCTAGAACACGCCAGTGACCAAGAACACACCAGTGATCTAGAACACGCCAGTGATCTAGAACACGCCAGTGACCTAGAACACACCAGTGACCAAGACCACGCCAGTGATCTAGAACACGCCAGTGATCTAGAACACGCCAGTGATCTAGAACACGCCAGTGACCAAGAACACACCAGTGACCAAGACCACACCAGTGACCAAAAACACGCTGTGACCAAGAACACACCAGTGACCAAAAACACGCTGTGACCAAGAACACACCAGTGACCAAGACCACGCCAGTGATCTAGAACACACCAGTGACCAAGAACACACCAGTGACCAAGAACACACCAGTGACCAAAAACACGCCAGTGATCTAGAACACACCAGTGACCAAGAACACGCCAGTGATCTAGAACACACCAGTGACCAAGACCACACCAGTGATCTAGAACACGCCAGTGACCAAAAACACGCTGTGACCAAGAACACACCAGTGATCTAGAACACGCCAGTGACCAAAAACACGCTGTGACCAAGAACACACCAGCGACCAAGACCACACCAGTGATCTAGAACACGCCAGTGACCAAGAACACGCCAGTGATCTAGAACACACCAGTGATCAAGAACACGCCAGTGATCTAGAACACACCAGTGACCAAGAACACACCAGTGATCTAGAACACACCAGTGATCTAGAACACACCAGTGATCTAGAACACACCAGTGATCTAGAACACACCAGTGATCAAGAACACACCAGTGATCTAGAACACACCAGTGATCAAGAACACACCAGTGATCTAGAACACACCAGTGATCTAGAACACGCCAGTGATCTAGAACACGCCAGTGATCTAGAGCACACCAGTGATCTAGAACACACCAGTGATCAAGAACACACCAGTGATCTAGAACACACCAGTGACCAAGAACACACCAGTGATCTAGAACACGCCAGTGATCTAGAACACGCCAGTGACCAAGAACACGCCAGTGACCTAGAACACACCAGTGATCAAGAACACACCAGTGATCAAGAACACACCAGTGATCAAGAACACACCAGTGATCTAGAACACACCAGTGATCTAGAACACACCAGTGATCAAGAACACACCAGTGATCTAGAACACGCCAGTGACGAAAAACACACCAGTGATCAAGAACACACCAGTGACCAAGAACACACCAGTGACGAAAAACACGCCAGTGATCTAGAACACGCCAGTGATCTAGAACACGCCAGTGACCAAGAACACACCAGTGACAAAAAACACACCAGTGATCTAGACCACACCAGTGTCTCCAGTGAGTCCTCCTGGTCGGCCTTGCAGAGTTATAAAGGCTCCAGTAAACGCGTCTGTTGCAGCTTCAGGTTAATTAAATATTCAGATTCACTCTCAGCGATGCTAAAATGTTTTAATCAAATCTGTTTTGTTGCTTCGCTGTTTTTAATCAGCACAGAGAGAGAAATGTTCAACAGAGAGCTGAACTTTCAGTAAAGAGGGAACGCAACAATTAAACACACTTCACTCTCTTCACATGTTGTGTTGCAGCCTGATGCTAAATTCGTTTAAATTCATTTTTTCCCTCATCAATCTACACTCAAAACTCCATAAACACTATAAAGATCAGATCGGTGGAGTGTTGCAGTGATGGTTTTCCTTCTGGAAGTTTCTCTCATCTCCACACAGGATCTCTGGAGCTCAGCCAGAGTGACCGTCAGGTTCTTGGTCACCTCTCTTAACAAAGCTCTTCTCCCCTGATGGCTCAGTTTGGCCGGGCGGCTCTGGGAAGAGTCCTGGTTGTAACAAACTTCTTCCATTTCAGGATTATGGAGCCGCTGAGCTCTTGGGAACCTTCAATGCAGCAGAATGTTTTTGTAGCCTTCATCAGATTTGTCCCTTGACACAATCCTGTCTCTGAGCTCTGCAGGCAGGTCCTTCAACCTCATGGCTTAGTTTTTGCTCTGATATTCATTGTCAGCTGTGAGACCTTGTATAGACAGGTGGTGTGTTCCTTTCCAAATCTGCCCAATCAATTTAATTTACCATAAGTGGACTCCAATCAAGGTGTAGAAACATCTCAGAGATGACCTAGAGAAATGGAGCCACCTGAGCTAAATTACAAGTGTCATAGCAAAGAGTCGGAATACTTGTGTCAGTGTGATGTTTCAGTTTTTCCTTTTTAAATGAGGGAATATCTTTTTGAAGAATGGTGTTCCTCATTGATCCTACAGTGTCTGAACTCTTCTGGAAGGATGAACATCATCCTTCATAAAGATCTTCCTCATGTGGTGTTGTGATGATGGTGGTGGAGAGGATCAATAACATCATTGATCATGTGGTGTTGTGATGATGATGATGATGCAGAGCGCTGTCTAACATGTCAGCTGGGTTGAGATCTTGTGACTGTGAAGGTCGTAACATCTGATTCACATCATTCATCGTCATTCTGGAAGAGACCACTCCCATCAGGATAGAGCTGATCACTCACAACTACTTTGTATTGATTAGCAGTGACCCTTCCCTCTAAGGGGACAAGTGGACCCAAACCATGCCAGCATAACAGAGCCCCCAGACCCCCTCACTGTAGGGGTCCAGTACTCAGACCTGGACCAGTTTTTCCTTTAATGTGTCACCGTCTGTAAGAAAAACCCTTGAACGAAAAGGTGTCCAAAGTGTTTGATGTGATCAATACCTCGTTAAAGTCAGTTGAAAATCACAAACATTTGCTGGTTGCTGCTTCTTCAGTTTGATGATTTACTCCGTTTCTTTATATTGTGGTAAAATAAAGTAAAAACAAAAAGCAAATGAAAGTGTAAGACAAAGTCTAGGATGTATAGGACAGGAAAGAATAAGTCTTGGACTTCAGCTGATTCCTTTTCTGATCATTGATTGTGTGAATATTTATTGTGTGAACATGTCTGATGATGATTTTATCAGATGCAGATCCCACAAACTGTTGTATGACTGAAATAAACCATCCATTCATTCAAAGTTATCAGTTTCTGACGAGTATCTATCATCTGTTATTTATGATATATTTAGAGCTGCAACCATTAGTCAATTAATTGATTAGTTTCCAACTATTACATTAATCAGCAACTATTCTGATAATCAACTAATTGTTTTGAGTCATTTTTAAGAAAAAAAGTCCAAATTCTCTGATTCCAGCTTGTAAAATGTGAATATTTTCTGGTTTCTTTAGTCTCTGTGACAGTAAACCGAACATCTTTGTGGACAAAACAAGACATTTGAGGACGTCGTCTTTGGGAAATACTGATCAATATTTTTCACCATTTTCTGACATTTTATGGACCAAACAACTAATTGATTAATCCAGAAAAAAAATCGATAGATTAGTCGATAATGAAAATAATCGTTAGTTGCAGCTCTAGATATTTAAGAGACCAAATTATATTTTAGTATAATATATATTTAATCGTATTCTGAAGAATGTTTATAAACATTTAGTTGAAAAAAGAGCCAATAATGAAAGTGAAAATAACTGTAGAGCTTTGCTGTAAACTGAGGTTTTAACAGCTGAATGAACACGTTACTTTTTAAGACACATTGATTGAACAGAAGCAGATTTTAGATAGAAATGTGTGTTGGTGTTTAGTTTGAGGCTCCTCTCTGGTCCTGACTGATGAGCACAGGACTTCACTTTATCCATTTTCTCTCCAGCTGGACCCAAAAACCAAAATACAAACACAAAACATGCTCATGCGTACTTTTTTTAAGAGTAAGAAGCTCTTTTGGCGGGTATGTTTGACAAAAAGACGCGTTTCTGCTGCCTTTTCGAGCTCGGACACCCGCTGCTCTTCAACCGCCAGACCGCCGAACTCCTTTCAAAGATCTGTCAGTTTAATCCTCCCCTTGTTTATTTCCGGAGTGCTTATCGATTAACAGATGATCCAAAGCCTTTAATAAATCCCGGGAATATAATGTTGAGTTCGGCATGTTTACATGTGTTTATATTTCTGCCCAGCAGCCCAGCAGACCTGTAATGTGGCCGCTGGCCGCCGCTCAGCAGGGCGGACCGATGGTCTGAATCACCGCCACAAACACACGGACGGTTGTAAAAGTGGACATTTTACTCCAACTAACTGCTGCCTGCTGGACTTAAATATACGCCGAATTCATGAGGAGATGCTAGCTAATCTGAAAACACCTTCAGTCACATCCGAACATCTGTGAAATTTAACTGATAATAAAGTAAAAGTTAAAATGAGATTTTATTTAAAGGAGTTCCGCTTGACGTGCACTTACCTCCGACAGGACGGGATGTAGCGGGCTCGCAGCTCTCTAGCGACCCGTGCAACACAGCAGGGGAACCGACATGGACTCTGACTCAGCCCGTCGGTCCAATGGACGGTAACGCTGTCGGTAACGAGCGGACCGACGGCCACAGAGGGCAGTAACGGTTAGCTAAGTTACGTTACATGCCGGTAGCGGTCAAAGTGCATCTGCAGGTGTTCGGTCCGCCGTGTCCGGTCTTTCCTCCGGTTCGTCCTCCGGTTCTTTGTCCGGTTCTTCCTCTCCGCCTGTTTTCGGTGTTTTTTTGGGCGGCTGCACACATTAGTTTACGTTCTCCACGGTGACTTACACTTCCGCATCGTTTAGGTGACGTAACGATAACGTAAGGAAACGTCAGACCGGAAAAACAAACTGAGATTTCAAGAATACTTGTGATATTTAAAGAGTAAAGTCCTAATTCTACAAAATAAAGTCTTACAAAATTATCTGAACTCATGCTGAAAGCTCCAGAAGACCCTTTAGTACAGTAAAAGTACCGATACAGCGATGTAAAAATACTCCATTACAGTATAAGTAAAAGTACATGGAAACTGGATTTTGTATTTCAGCTCCATAAAAATATGCAAATGCTCTGTAGAGACAGAATGAAGGATGTAATTTAGTACCTTTTATTCAAGCATTATACTTAAGTTATATTTTTATAAATATTTCCATTCTGATAGAGGTACTACTTTCCCTCCATTGCAGCAGTGGTGGAGGAAGTATTCAGATACTTTACTGCAGTAAAAGTACCAAAACAGCGATGTAAAAATACTCCATTACAAGTAAATGTCTTGCAGGAAAAATCCTCCTGCAGTAAAAGTACATAAGTATTATGAGCTTGATGTAGTTAAAGTATTGCAGTAAAAGTACATAAGTATTATGAGCTTGATGTAGTTAAAGTATTGCAGTAAAAGTAGTGGTTTGGTCCCTCTGACTGATATATTATTATATATGACATCATTAGATTATTAATAGTGAAGCATCAGTGTTAGAGCAGCATGTTACTGTTGTAGCTGCTGGAGGTGGAGCTAGTTTACACTACTTTATATACAGTTAGCTAGTTTAGTCCAGTGGTTCCCAACCTAGGGGTCGCTGCCCCTCCAAAGGGTCAGCAGATAAATCTGAGGGGTGGTGAGATGATTAATGGGAGAGGAAAGAAGAAAAAACAAAGTTCTGATACACAAATCTGTTTTCAGCTTTTGGACTTTTTCTCTAATCTTTGATTTTTGCTGAAATATTGGATCATTTGAACATTTATTGAAATGAAAGCATGTGAGAAGTTTAGAGGGAAAAATCACTATTTGGTGGAGCTGTTAACAACTCATAGACATGTGAAATGTGACCCCGACTACACACTGCTTTTTGTAAGACGTCAAAAGCCAAAAAGGTTGGAAACCACTGGTTTCATCTTTAACAATGTGTTGTATTTTAAAAGCTTGTTATATTATCCATTGTGTCAAATCTTCATCTGAAAAGTAACTAAAGCTGTCAAATAAATGTAGTGGAGTAGAAAGTACAATATTTCCCTCTGAAATGTAGAAAGTAGCATCACATGATAACAATCAGTTTCTGCTTTTTCTTACTTTTACTTTCAGCAGTCAAACTTCTGTCTGTGGAGTCAAATCATAACTTTATCATCAGATTACATTTATTCTCAAACTCTTGTAATTATTAGTCAATATTACGATTTTAATCTCATAACATTACAAATTATTTCTAAAAATGCTTCAGTTTTATTTTCAGAATCTCTTTTTTTTTCATCTACTTGTGTTGTTGAATTGTGAGTAAAAACATGGAAATAAGTATTTTCTAATGAACTTTTATTTTTGCTGACTGAATCTTAAATAGATAAATATTATACATTCATTGGGTCTTATAATGAAATGTAATTTATTGATTAACAGGTTCACGTATTTTCTCTGTTAGAATAACGTTAAACATTCAGTAAACAAACACTTGTTATGTTTGAATGTTACCTTGTTCTATTTATGTTTTTAGATTTTTATTCCAGTAAAGGCAGTGGACAGACCCCGCCCCCTACCAACAGACCCCGCCCCTTACCACCATACCCCGCCCCCGTCAAACAGACCCCGCCCCCTGCCAGCAGGCTTTAATGAGGACGGAGCCAGGTGAGAGGACAGTCAGAGAGAAGACAGACAGCGGAGAGGACAGACGGAAACAGTTTCTACATCATTTAGCGGAACAAACATTTGTGGAAGCAAACATGCTGCAGCTGAATGAGACGCAGCTTCAGCTCCAGCTGTTCGCCTTCAGCTTCGAGCGACGCTTCGATGAGAGAGGAGCGATCGCCTGGATGCAGGCGAACTGGTAAGATTTTTATTTCACTCAGCTTCTTCCTCTGAAGGTTTCAAACACAGTCAGGATTAGTTCAACCTCACATTTAAAGATGTACATGTTTTTAAATTAACGTCTTACCAGGAAATGTATGTAGTGCTGACAATGTGACTGAAGGAGGGGGCGCATGGGGGCGCATGGGGGGGGGGGGGGGGGGCAAACAGTACGAATGCCAACAAACTTCCAACTTAACCGGTTTGCTCGATACTGAACGACCCGGGGGGGGCAGAGGGACCGGCGGGGCAGAGGGAAGATTGATGCATTTTCTTGATGCTGGTTTTACTTTTCAGAAGTGAAACGTCTCTTTGATCAGATAACGCGGGAATCTTAAAGATTTGCCACCAGGTTCTAGTGAGATTTTCTCTCTTCACAGAGGAACAGTGGAGATTTTGGGGCAAACTCATTAAAGTTACGTATGTGTGAGATTACATAAATCCGGTCAGTGCTACAGGTGTAACACAGGTGAGTCACTGCAGTGACGTCACACTGGTGTATTTGTGGTATGTTGACTTTCTATCCAGTCGGCCCAGTTAGAAGTTTCCACCCTGTCCCTCCCAGAGATGATGAAACACTCAAATATGTGCCGGAAACATCCTGTAAATAGATTTTTTTATGAATCAATTCATAAAGTTCACAAATTAAATCCTAATTTAAATTTAAAAGCATTGATTTGTTTAGATGTTGAAACTGTTAAAGATAAATGTGTGAAGTGATGTAACAGTCGTGTCTCAGGTATTTAACATCTGCTGTGTTTGATGGAGTTTGTTTATCTGTTGTTGCTAAGTAACAGTTTGACTCTTTGCTCAGTGAAGCTGTTCAGTCTCAAAGTTTGTGATTTAAAAGAGACAAACTCAGACATGTTCATGAAAAGATGATAAGAATGAATGAAAGACTCGAATCTAAATAAAGTAAAACTGTTAATGAAACTTAAATATAGATGAGAAGTTGTGTTGCAACGTCTGGAAACAAACATAAATAAATTAATGAAATTCTGATGTAAAGAAGTTGAGCAACAATTACAATTATCAGTCAGAGCTGCAACCATTAGTCAATTAATTGATTAGTCAATCAACAAAAATAATCTGCAACTATACTGATAATAAATTAATTGTTTTGAGTCATTTTTCAAGAAGAAAAAGTTCAAATTCTCTGATTGCAGCTTGTTAAATGTGAATATTTTCTGATTTCTTTAATCTTTATGACGGTAAACTGAAGAGAAAACAAGACATTTGAGGACGTCGTCTTTGGGAAACACTGATCCACATTTTATAGATCAACTAACAGCTTATTGATTATGGGGAAAATCATTGACAAATTAATGGATGATGAAAATAATCATTAGTTGCAGCTCTAATTATCAGGCTTTTTATGGTAATTTTTGACCTGATTTGTTAGTTTTATGTCGTGGCTGATTAAAGGAGTTTGTGTTCATCATGATAAAACTCAGTCTGATTCTCACTTAAGTTATTAAATGAGTAGTTTTAATGATCTGTGATACTCTCAGATAAAAGATGAAATCATAATTTCCAGTGAGTTAGAAATGTGTTTTGATGGACGAAGCACTGAATTTGAAGGCGGATATATCGCCTGAACATATAGAGAATTCTGCTAAATATTGCAGAAGCAGAAATAGTTTTGGGAAGTGACCAAAGAAGCAGATAGAAGTTATTTGGCGTGAACATGTAAAAGCACAGCGTGGTCCTTTAAACTCTGCACGCTGGAGTTAAAGTCGACCTGAGTTTGCACTTGTTTCCCTGCAGGAGTACGTCCTTTGTGTTCAGCGCTATGTACGCCGCCCTGGTGTTTGGAGGTCAGCACTACATGAAGCCCCGCCCCAAGATGAACCTGCGGCGGCCGCTGGTTGTCTGGTCGCTCAGCCTCGCTCTCTTCAGGTAACACTCACCTGAGACACATAAAGTGTGTGTGTGTGTGTGTGTGTGTGTGTGTGTGTGTGTGTGTGTGTGTGTGTGTGTGTGTGTGTGTGTGGACAGCCCTGCTCACACACTGCAGTGTTCTCTGGATCTTTAATCTTAAAGGTCACAATTTTACTTATCTGTCTGTAATTATTCCTCCTGTTCATACTGACCATTAGAGGATCCCTTCATAATGACCTTACAATGGAAGTGATGGAGGACAAAATCCACAGTCTGAAGCTAATATGAAGCTTCAGCGTCCAAATGAGTCAAATCAAGTAGATATCTTTCAACGTTACAGTCTTTTTAGTGCCAAAGTTCCTCTTTTTGTTACTATACTTCCACCTGCAGCTCAACAGGGAAACACTGTCCGAGGAAACACAAAGAGGGAATTTGATGCTAAAAAGACTGTAAATGTGTCAGATATCCACTTGATATGACTAACTCAGACTGCTGAAGCTGAATAGAAGCTTCACACAGACTTTAAATGACTGTGTGGACACACTGTGGATTTTATCCTCCATCACTTACATTGAAAGCACATTTGAAGGATCTTTTAATATCCAGTATGAACAGGAGGAATGATTACAGACACCTGACTGCTGGTTTAACACACACTGGAAACACTGGGAACACTGGGAACCTCCTTTTAAGATTAATGCTTCAGCAAACAATGATATTTTAGACCAGTGGTCTCTAACCTTCCTGGCTCTGTCATGTGAGGGATTTTAGAGACCTAATCAATTTAATTGTCAGTCATTTTTCAAGCAAAAATACCAAAAAGTATCTGGTTCCACCTTCTTAAATGTGACAATTTGCTGATTTTCTTTGTCATATTTGAGGTTTTGTGCTGTTATTCAAACAAATTATTATTATTATTATTATTATTATTATTATTATTATTATTATTATTATTATTATTATTATTGTTATTCAGACAAAACAAGCAGATTGAAGACATCAGCAAGGACTCAGAAACTGTGAAAAATATTTTTTTCACTTTTTTTTAACATTTCATAGACAATGAATCAAGAAAATAATAAGTAGGTTAATTGATAATGAAAACAATCATTAGTTGCAGTCATTGAATGATGCAGCCAAAAGAAATGGACTCTGTGGTTTGAAGAAAACACAACATGTGACAATCTGACAGGAATTTGCTCAGGTGTTTCTGTTATTTTGTCCACACTTGAGTTTGGCTCTCACATGTCCTGACTGAGTCGTTTCTCAGGCGACCTTAGCGTCTCCTCCTCCTGACAAACAACCTTTAACCATCTCCATGGTAACCAGTGGCGCGCTGTTAGTGCCGTCACTGAGGAGAAGTTTGAGTCAACGAGCTCTGCTGCGGTCTCCATGGTAACAAGCTGTCCATCATCATGCACCCGGGGACGATTGCAGCTCAGGCGTGTTTGTTTTGTCCTCTGGGAAACAATGCAGAGCTGTAGCTCGACTCTGCTGTCAGCCGTCATGTGATGCATCACACTCTGCGGGAAACTAAACCATCTTCCACTCATCTGAGTCCACAAAGCTCACTGAGTCTGCATGCTGGCTGGCTCGAGTAAACTGAGCACAACTCTGGACCAGAGACGCAGTGAACACAAGTCTGGACCAGAGACGCAGTGAACACAACTCTGGACCAGAGACGCAGTGAACACAAGTCTGGACCAGAGACGCAGTGAACATCATCCAGGCTCTCTCCTGGATGCTGAACTCAGAAAGACAAATTGACTGTTAGAAACTGTAAATGTGTTAAAGTCTCGGTATATTTCTGCCGCAGCTGTGATCTTTGTTCCTGTCGGTGAAGTTTTTGTTTCTGTGTGTTTTTGTGTTTAGTATCGTTGGTGCGATTCGAACCGGCTCCTACATGTTTCACATCCTGAGCAGCAGCGGCTTCAGACACTCCGTCTGTGACCAGAGCTTCTACAACGGACCAATCAGCAAGTTCTGGGCCTACGCCTTCGTCCTGAGCAAAGCGCCAGAGCTCGGTCAGTTCATCCACTCACTTCACTGGTTCATCACTTCATACAGTTTAACTGGTTCATCACTTTATACAGTTTAACTGTTTCATCCCTTAATATACACTCAGTTTAACTGGTTCATCCCTTCATATACACTCAGTTTAACTGGTTCATCCCTTCATATACACTCAGTTTAACTGGTTCATCACTTTATACAGTTTAACTGGTTCATCCCTTCATATACACTCAGTTTAACTGGTTCATCGCTTTATACAGTTTAACTGGTTCATCACTTTATACAGTTTAACTGGTTCATCCCTTAATATACACTCAGTTTAACTGGTTCATCGCTTTATACAGTTTAACTGGTTCATCACTTCATACAGTTTAACTGGTTCATCACTTCATACAGTTTAACTGGTTCATCACTTCATACAGTTTAACTGGTTCATCACTTCATATACACTCAGTTTAACTGGTTCATCCCTTCATATACACTCAGTTTAACTGGTTCATCCCTTCATATACACTCAGTTTAACTGGTTCATCACTTTATACAGTTTAACTGGTTCATCCCTTCATATACACTCAGTTTAACTGGTTCATCGCTTCATATACACTCAGTTTAACTGGTTCAATACTTCATATACACTGAGTTTAACTGGTTCATTACTTCATATACACTCAGTTTAACTGGTTCATTACTTCATAAGGAGTACATCAGAGTGATGGATTGTTTACTGTTTTTGGATATTTTATGTTGTTTTGGAATGTTTAAATTTTATCAAAGTCTTTTAGTTTAAGTTTGATCCAGTTCGGATCAATAAACATGATATCAGGTTACCTTTAGCCCAGTGTTACTGGGAACCAGTGTTACAACAAGCTTCACCTACAAACTGTCACAGATTTATCGTTTCTTGTACAAACGATGTGCAGATGACATTCAAAAGATACATAAGTTATTAACAATCAATAGCAAAGCGACATGTCAGTTTAAACAGAGCAGATTATAACAAGCTGAGAACAACATGAACTCTACTGTGTTGCTGCTGTATCGACTCGAACTGGGTCAAACTTTCGCAGATTTTTAATACATGAACAAATAATCAATATGATTTTATTCGTGTTCTCATGGATAAAAATCATTATTGATTATGAAATGAAAAGTGTTTTTAAAACCACAATGCATTGATTGATTTATAGAAATCACCTAAACTAGTGTTAGTGTGTCACTGCAACAATTTTAGACTATTACCATGTTTATGATCAATTAATACATCCATTCCATACGTCCATTACGGGCTACTGTAGAAACATGGCAGGCTCCGTGGAAGAGGACCTGCTCCCTGTGTAGATATAAAGACTCATTCTAAGGTAATGAAATGATTATACACTAATCAAAGCTTACTTATGAATATTATTTTCCATTTCTGCCAATTGATCCCCTAAATCTTACACACTGGTCCTTAAGTCAGTTTTTGTTTTGTGATCAGCTTCAGTTTTAAGATGCTGTTTTTAACTTAAAGAGACATCACACACAAACAGCCAGCCAATCAGAGCTCCAGCTGCTGCTCTGTGGGCGGGACTTCCATACTCCATACGGAACAATCATTTTCATCATAGATTTGTTTGTCTGTGTTTGTGTGTGTAACCCTGATCAAAATATTCAGTTTAATGATATAAAGCTTCACATTGGAGACGCTGACATCAGATGATAAATGACCATAGATTGTAAATCTGATGGATTGACTCCAGCACTAATGGAGCCTCTGGTTTGTTTCCCAGGCGACACGGCGTTCATCGTGCTGAGGAAGCAGAAGCTGCTGTTCCTGCACTGGTACCACCACATCACCGTGCTGCTGTACTCCTGGTACTCCTACAAAGACATGGTGGCCGGCGGCGGCTGGTTCATGACCATGAACTACGGCGTGCACGCACTCATGTACAGCTACTACGCGGTGCGCGCCGCCAGCCTGCGTGTGCCGCGCCCCTTCGCCATGGTCATCACCAGCGCTCAGATCCTGCAGATGGCCATGGGGCTGACGGTGAGCGGGCTGGTGTATCGCTGGATGCAGCAGGGCGACTGCCCCTCCCGCCTTGACAACATCACCTGGGCCACGCTCATGTACCTGAGCTACCTGCTGCTCTTCTCCAACTTCTTCTACCACACCTACCTGCGCCGCCGCGCCCAGTACAAGACCACCAAGGCCGAGTAGAGACAGCTGGAGCAGGTGCATTATGGGAGATTTGTCTGACTGATATCGAAGCTGCTGAAATATTTAAAAACTTAAAACTGACAATTTTTACGTCAGAAGAATCTGAAATCACAAGAACTTGGAGGGAAACGTGTCGGAATGACACCCAGAGCATCATGGGATGTGATGAACAGACGTCCTGCAGGAGAAACAGGAAGTTTATTTTAACCTCCTGTCTATAAAATATCAGACCTCACATCAGAAGGTTCCTTTCATTATTTTGTTCTAATTAGTTCAAACGGACGCAGTTTGATTAACTTGAGTTCAGTGATGCTTCACAAATCCAACAAATATAAAACATTTAAGTTTCAAATAATATTTATTCGTTCTTCTTTTAAACTTAACACAACTAATTACACTGATCAAAGAACTTTGGTACAAACTGCAGGAAAAATAGAGACAAACTCCACAGCTGAAATTACAGATGTGCAAATCAAACCGTTATTTAACATCTGCAGCTTGTTCAGAGTTTTATTGTCCTGCTGTTGTAAACTGGAGGGACAATAAAGATAAGAGTTCAGATATTAGTTATTTATAGATCTAGATAATGGAGATCAAAGCTGAACGATGACGACATGAATCAATGTTGAAAAATGATCTAAATGATCTCGATCAGAAACTAAATCTGAGACTTTAAATCAAGAAACTAATTCTCAACTTTGAAAACATTTCCAGTCTGCAGTGTTTGATACAGATTTATTTATTTAGTTTTTATACACATTAATTTATTTATTGGCCTGATAACAAATGTAGTCATGAATCATCCCAACTGGAAAACATCACAGACAGTTAGAAATCAGATCTGTGGATTTAATGAAAATGGGATGAGATGAAGCTCTGAGATGTTTACATGTTGAGTCTCTCATCAGTCTGGAAGTTTCCCAGCTGGCTTGTACTGGTTTAACTGGTTCACCGCACCTCCAGTGTGTCACTGAGGAGCCAATCAGGTTAATCTGGTTTGATGATTCTGTTCAGTTTCTAACTTCTGGAGGTTCAATAAGATTAAATAAAGGTGAGGATCCCATTTTAATATACAGCAGAGTATTTTGATGCCTCCTTCACTCTGATCACTCAGGAGATTTGACTCATTTTGACAAATTTAAGGCTGCAACTAAAGATTTTATTAAATGTTTTCGATCAATCGTTTAGTGTCTAAAATGTCAGAAAAGAATAAAAAAAGTTCCCTGAGCGCAAGATGACATCTTCCTACAGATATTAACTTTAAAAACCATAAAAGCTACAAATATGCACTCTGGAAACAAATATTTGCCAACAACTTTAACTGTTAAATATATCTTATATCACACACTTAACTAGCAAAAATGTCATTGATTAAAACGATAGAGTTCAGTTTCCACTCAAACAGTTCAGTGTTCTGTTACATGATGTTAAAATGATACTTGATGAAGATGCGATGTCTGAAGTCTTTCTGGTTTTTTCATTCCAACGTTTTCAGCTGAGAAACCAAAGAAAACTCTCGTCTCTATTTATTGATAATTAGTATTTATTTGACATATGATGGCTCCTGTTTGGTGGCTGGAAGTCTCCCAACACTCGCTGTGGTGTTTCACTTTGTACTTTAAATCTTTCACTTATTTCAATCATGTAAATCACACTTTGAATGTTTATGATTGTGTGCTCGTACATCTTATTTGTTGGTATTTTGCACCAGAGAGAGTTTGTCTTGTTTTACTGAAGCTGTCTGTAAAAACCTGATCTTCCGCAGCAATCTGTCCTTTTATTATTTTTCGTTGTGAAAGTTTCTGTCTGAAGTTTGAAGGAAACGAGCAGCAGGAGAAACTGTTTTTATTAAAGAAACAAGTTGAATGAGAGCTGACAGATGACGGCAGGATTTTCTGAATGAACACTGAATTTATGATTTCTGCTGTTAAATGTGTTGAATATATTTATGAATGAAACCACATCAAGATGTTCATGTTTTAAATATTTTATTTATTGCTTAAAAAATCTGAATAAAGTATCTTTTTCATTTTCTTAATTTAGTTGTTGTATTTACTGTAAAAATATTAAAGATCAGAGGTAAATGTGCATTAATAGCTGATTTTAGCAGTTTCAGTCTGAACTGCAAATTAACACCAGAGATAATAAAGACACATACGGTGTGTAACTGTCTATTAAACTTGGATTGTGTTTGAAAATAGACGAACTGTGTAACTTTGTTTCTCTTAATAACTGAATCAATGAGTTTGTGTATCAGGGTTGTTTCTGCTGCATCTCCCTCCAGCTCTTCCACAGCAGCAGATCTCGACTCTTCCCCAGAGCGACAACACAACGAGGCAACTTCAACCCATTAAACTGACCAACGCCGTCATACCGGCCCATCGCCAGCAACATGGTGACGTTACCTGGCAACCAATAACACAGTCAACCAGCAACACAGACAGTCAACCAATAACACAGACGGTTAACCAGCAACACAGACAGTCAACCAATAACACAGACAGTCAACCAGCAACACAGACAGTCAACCAATAACACAGACAGTCAACCAGCAACACAGACAGTCAACCAATAACACAGACAGTCAACCAGCAACACAGACAGTCAACCAATAACACAGACAGTCAACCAATAACACAGACAGTCAACCAGCAACACAGACAGTCAACCAGCAACACAGACAGTCAACCAGCAACATAGACAGTCAACCAGCAACACAGACGGGCAGCAGACAGATGAGGTGTGTACCAGTGTGATAAGATGTTAGCGGCTTCGCGCTGAGACTGTTGACGATGTTGCTAACGGCGACGGCGGCATGCAGTCCTGCGTGATATGCCATCTTGGGTTCTTTGACATCATTGCAGTCACCCACTGCGAACACGTTGGAGAAACCATTGACCTGCAGGTGGTCGTTGACCTTCAGAGCTCCATTGTCAGCCAGACAGCCAGCTGCCAGAGAGACAGATAACTGATCAATGACTGACTGATCGATTGATCTGATCAGCAGAGTGTGTGTGGACTCACAGAAGCTAGAGGCGTAGGCAGCAGAGTTGACCTTCAGTCCAGTGCAGCAGATGATCAGATCTGTGGTCAGTTTGTCTCCTTTATCTGTGGTGACCAGCATGTTGCTGCAGGTGACGTTCAGCTGCAGCTCCGACAGGTTCGACACTTTCTGTCCTGAAACACACAGCAGCAGCTTGATCTAGTAGCGCAAACCCTGAACTCTTGCTGCAGGGTGTTCATGGATCAGCATAAACCCTGAACTCTGTCTGCAGGGTGTTCATGTATCAGCATAAACCCTGAACTCTGTCTGCAGGACTTTCATGGATCAGCATAAACCCTGAACTCTGTCTGCAGGGTGTTCATGGATCAACATAAACCCTGAACTCTGTCTGCAGGATGTTCATGTATCAGCATAAACCCTGAACTCTGTCTGCAGGACTTTCATGGATCAGCATAAACCCTGAACTCTGTCTGCAGGACTTTCATGGATCAGCATAAACCCTGAACTCTGTCTGCAGGACTTTCATGGATCAGCATAAACCCTGAACTCTGTCTGCAGGGTGTTCATGGATCAACATAAACCCTGAACTCTGTCTGCAGGACTTTCATGGATCAGCATAAACCCTGAACTCTGTCTGCAGGACTTTCATGGATCAGCATAAACCCTGAACTCTGTCTGCAGGGTGTTCATGGATCAACATAAACCCTGAACTCTGTCTGCAGGGATTTTATTGATCAGCATAAACCCTGAACTCTGTCTGCAGGGATTTTATTGATCAGCATAAACCCTGAACTCTGTCTGCAGGACTTTCATATATCAGCATAAACCCTGAACTCTGTCTGCAGGGTGTTCATGTATCAGCATAAACCCTGAACTCTGTCTGCAGGATGTTCATGGATCAGCATAAACCCTGAACTCTGTCTGCAGGGTGTTCATGTATCAGCATAAACCCTGAACTCTGTCTGCAGGATGTTCATGGATCAGCATAAACCCTGAACTCTGTCTGCAGGACTTTCATGGATCAGCATAAACCCTGAACTCTGTCTGCAGGGTGTTCATGTATCAGCATAAACCCTGAACTCTGTCTGCAGGGTGTTCATAATTTAACTGCAGTATGGATGAGATGCACCATGTCCTCTAAAAATCATCATGACAATGTGCTCCCTGTTATTTTTTCTTATCAGGTCCATCGACTTCCACCATCTCTGGCACTTCAACAACGGCTACACCACCGTCCATCAATAAAGAACTTTTTAAATAGTTAGTTTTTAATTCATTTGGATTTGTTATTTATGCATATATTTTATATATATTTGTATACCTTTTTACTTTATACTTTTGAATTGTTTACATTTATTGTATTTCGTTTATCATATTTTTTTAATATTAAACAGTGTTTTTATTGTAACTAAGGAGTTTATTACATTTGTATTTTACCATAAATATGTTAAAATTAAAATGTTTAGATTCTATAAATGATTTTTGATTAATATCTGAATTTTTAAATTGGTGTTCTGGAGAAGATGATGGCAATGAAAGTTGGTCAGAAAGACCCCTGAGACTCTAGAAGTGTCTCTGGAGGTCTGTTGCTCAGCTCTTCACCCTCCTCTCACAGTCTGAAACCCCTTGATTATGATTATTACAGCTGCTGGCGATATGAAGATGCCACTTGTTTAATCCAGGTAAGAGACAGATACAAATACTGTACAATATCTGCACCTGTTAATAAGATGTCTGTTACTTTGTGCTGTTTGTTGACACTGTTCTCTCATCGATGTTTCTGATATCTCTGATTGAACATTAATGAAGCATCGTTTTCTTACTGCATCAGTCACAGGCCTTCATATCAAAAAATCATAATATACATTGGCTTATCATAATAATCAATCATTTTTGTTGTTCTTATTTAATCTGAATTCATTACTGACTTGTCTGAGCTTATTATTATTATTATTCTTATTATTTCAAAGTAGCCTAACTTTTGGTAAAAGGCCTCATCAGCTCTTTGAATGGCTTATTATGGACCCACTGTCCAAAATTCATATTCACACAAACTCTGTAATGATGCGTGTTACTTATCCAGTAACTAGTCTCCTCAGATTAAACAAGCATGTAAACTGGTGTTATGTTGGAGCACCATGGCAGGGATTACCTAACACCTGCAGTTTGTTCTGCAGAACAAAGTCTGTTAAAGGCCTTAAATATGGTCAGAACCTGTTTTTTATTCTTTATCCAAATACATCCAGGCTAATTGTCTTATTATATTAATATATGCTATATTGTTTGGTATACTATATAAGTTTGTTAGAGCATTTGACCAAATAGCCTTAACTTTTGTAAATGAGCTCCGAAAAAGGTTTTATTTATTTGTCAATGTTAATGTTAGTCTATAAAGGTTCTGCAAAATAGGAGATTGACCATCAACAGTTGTGTATGCATGCAGTCTATTAATTTATGTTTTAGCCTTATTATTATTACTATTACTATTATTATTAGAATATTAATGCATATAAAATAATCTGTGCACTCTGCACGCATATTAACAACCGAGTTCAAAATTCCTAGAAGTGCCTCTGAAACTTAGTACATTTACTCCAGTATTGTACTTAAGTACAGTTTTGAGGTATTTGTACTTTACTTGAGTATTTCCATGTGATGCTACTTTCTACATTTCAGAGGGAAATATTGTACTTTCTACTCCACTACATTTATTTGACAGCTTTAGTTACTTTTCAGATGAAGATTTGACACAATGGATAATATAACAAGCTTTTAAAATACAACACATTGTTAAAGATGAAACCAGTGGTTTCCAACCTTTTTGTCTTTTGACGTCTTACAAAAAGCAGTGTGTAGTCGGGGTCACATTTACCACTGGACTAAACTAGCTAACTGTATATAAAGTAGTGTAAACTAGCTCCACCTCCAGCAGCTACAACAGTAACATGCTGCTCTAACACTGATGCTTCACTATTAATAATCTAATGATGTCATATATAATAATATATCAGTCAGAGGGACCAAACCACTACTTTTACTTTGCTGTATTGGTACTTTTACTGCAGTAAAGGATCTGCGTACATGGAGGTGCGCTCTTACCCAGCAGCAGCTCCACTCCTTTCTCCAGCAGAACCTCCTTGGCCTGCTGTCGGACGCTGGGCAGCAGCTCCGGGTCGGCCAGGCCGATCCTGGAGTGGATCAGAACCACCTGGACACGAGAGAAGCCCCAGAATCAAAAACTGAAGCTTCTTTTTTTATTTTTATTTTTTTTAAATGTTGCAGTTTTCTTTCTTATTGCCTGAATGTTAAATTACTTTCTAATTTAATTAACTTAATTGTTTGTAGTACTAGCAGTAGTGGTAGTAGTGGTGGAAATAGCAGTATTATCAGTAGAAGTACTAGTAGTAGTATGAACAGAAGTAGAAGTACAGTAAAGGCTGGATGTTGCATGGCTGTTATATTATGTTTTCTGTCTCCAGCCCACCTCCTAACATTTGACAGGTGTGTGACCTGTGAGGAGAGGATCACCTGATTAGCAAGCTAACCCACTAGCATGTTTACTCCCGACTCACTGTTGTATGAGCTGATATGTTATCTCACAGACACACTGTGTTGTTGATTTATGAGCTTTTAATTTAAAATGTTTCACATTTCAGCAGGAATTAATTGTTGAGGATGATGTTTGTTTTTAAGTCATTAGCATTGAGCTGCGTCCTGTTATCAGATTCTTCTCTGATCAGACGTTAACACATATTAACTAACCTTTGATACAGAAATTATAACTAACTTATACTGACGGGATATTTTTACATTTACAAATGTTTTGGAGTGTTTCAATCAGTCCAAACTAATGAGAGGTGAAAGAATAAAGAAACACAGCAGGTAGATTATTGGCTTTATAGTGTTTTTCTACATTCTACAATGACTGTTATGTTTTGTTTTGCAGTAAAACCAGACAAGCTAGCATCAAAATACTTCACAGAGTGCATTTATCACCCAATCATCTCTCCAGGTTTAAACCTACCATCCCTTCAATGTGCTCTAAATACAAAATAAATACTGGCAACCTTACACATTGTCTAAAATACATGAAACTGTCCTGTACGAAATGCGGAACATGTCGGTAACTGAGCTTGAATTTGATCCAGTATCTCTCCTCCCTGGTCTTCCTGATATGCATATTACTAATGTATATCATAGAAATAGTGTAGAATAATAAAAGGCTGAATTGTGTAATTCACTCCAAGACTGTTTCTTTGAACTAATTGTGTAAACTCTCTCTCGGATATGTGAATGTGTTTTAACTAGAACTTTGATATGAAGTATATGAACCACTGAGGCCCAGCTCTGGTGGCTGCTGTGAACGATGTTCCTGTAGAAAAGGAGGTTTTTCTTTTCTTTGTCTATGCTGAGCTAAACACTGTTATATTTTAGACTCTCTCTCTCTCTTCTTGTTAAGTGCAAAAAGTAAAATTCAATAAATATATTTGGAAAAAAACCCAACCAGCCTACTGATGGTTTCGACTGTCTCTGTCAGTCAGGTGGCCCCTGCTATGAGCCACTCTACAGTTACTCTGTGTAAATCCACAGATATTTAACTGTATGTTGTTATATCACCCTGACATGTAACAGCAGCAGCCACTAAACAGTGTAATTAACCTTTAAACAACATTTTATCTGACAGATCCCAGGTCAGTTTGTCGTCACCTTCTTATCTGGATACTCTGTCTTGATCTCAGCAGCCATCTCCACCCCGGTTGACCCACCGCCCACCACCAGCACCGAGCCTGCTGCCTGGACCTGAACACACACACACACGTTGGATGACGTATAATGATCTCATGATGTATATAAAATATAAGATAAATAAGTTGTCTCGTCTTTCTGCAGACTCCAGTGTTACTCTGTATCAAACCTGTGTGACGAAGTCCTCATAGGTCTGGATGGCAGTCTGGTACGTTGCCACGGTGTTGAACTTCCCGGGAAATGACCCGTCGGTCCCCGTACACAGGATGAGGTGTGAGTACTGGATCTCCTGCAGCACAGAGCACCAAACTCTTAAAGGTCAGGTCTCATTGTTACCATTTAACATCTAACATCATTTATTATAAGATGAGGAGAAGCAGAACTGCTGTCAGACAGAACCAGCTGATCCAGAACAACTCAAACATCTAAAGTTTTACTGTTTATCCATAAATCTCTGAAAGGTTCATCAGATCTTCTCACAGTAAGAAGCTTCCAGAGCTCTCAGCTCAGCTGTTTCTGGTCTTGTTTTGTTTCCTAAAGTTAAACACGCTGACGCTGTTTTCAGGTTCTATGATGCTCACATGAACTACCTGAAGATCTCAGACTGGAGACGATGCCGACTGCTGGTACAGTTTTTCCAAATGGTTCCCTGACGGATCAATACCGAGTCCACATCTCATTCTGAGATAAAAACACTAACAACAGGCAGCACATGAGGATCATTTCATGGCTGATAGTGTATAAATGTGCATATAGTGTAAATACAGTCAGATGTGTAGCTCTCTATAGAACGTACTACAGTGCGTGACAGCACGTCTTGTTTTGTGGTTGAATATCGATGTATTTCAGTATGAATACATGTTAATGTTTGAACATAAACTGGAGAGTTTGGAAGTGAGGACGTAAACATGTCAAAGGTTTTGTTGCTTGTTTGTGTTTGAGTGAGAAAAGTATTGAGGACATTTGAAGGCTGCAGTCACTGAACGCTTTCTGTGTGAAAACTATGCAAATGTGTCACAGTTTGATCCTGAATTGTTGCTGTTGAAGAGTTTGAACATGTGGACTCAGTATTGATCCCTGCAGGGAACCAATAACAACTGTAAATCTAATCTGAAGAAATCTGTTTATCACAACTTTTAATTACATTTTAAAGCTGAACTTCAACTTTCATTGTTTATGCTGTTTTTTAATGCTCCTTTACTTTTTATTCTCTATCTTATTTGATTTTTTTTTTTACTGTTTTATTACTTTTTGTTCTTATATTCTTTTGCATCATCTAAGGCACTTTAAATGTCCTCGTGTATGAAGTGTGACATATAAACTGACTTTTGTGCCGGTACAACAACGTGATAAACTGTCTGTTATGTTGGAGTCCAACATCAGCTTCATGACTTTAACTCTCAGTGAATTAGACGTGAATCAGCCAGCAGATGGCAGCACAGTCAGCGTGTCCTCACCCTCCCTCCCTGCAGGACGACCATCTGTCTGTCAGTGTCCACTCGCTCCACTCGGCCCTGAACGAAACTGTGTCCAAAAGTGTTGGCGTACGGGATGAAGGTCCTCTGAGCAAAGCCTGCAGGAGGTCAAAGGTCACAGTATGACACACACTGGTTATCACAGTTATTACTGGCTGCAGACTCAGACGCTGGGAAAGCCCTCTATGACACCACAACAATCATAACTTTATTACTTTAAGACTTTCTGGGGCTTGTTCATACTTTTGGGTTCGCTCAGTTTCTTCATAAGGCGGATCGTTGCAATAGTAAAACCCTGAATTTGGATTTATCTAAAGCAGTAGCTCTTTCTGATCTGACTGTCTCACCAGCCATATATAATTTGAAGCATCAAACTTGGACAGGTATTTTCAGCATCTCATACATCAAGTGCTAGAGGAGTAACTGTATTGATTCATAAATCCGTTCCAATGCAGATACAGGATGTGGTTGAGGATCCGACTGGGAGGTTTCTGATTATTCATGGATCTTCTTATTTGGATGTTACTCTTGTGCAAACTAGGAAAACAAAAGAGTGCTTCATCCAAGAAATTAATCTAATAGACATTTGGCAACATCTAAAACCAAAGACTAGAGAAAACTCTTGTTTCCTCGGCAAACACCAAACCTATTCAAGAATCAAATTATATTTAAATCTCAGCTGGACTTGAAGGATGGCAAGACCACACTGGTTTTATACAGGGAAGACCAGGCTTCCACAACGTCAGGAGGGTACTAAATATCTTATACAACCAACAAGGGGAACCAAACATCGTAATCCTTTGAACTGATGCAGAGAAGGCCTTCAACAGATACTGTAGCTGTATGATGATGATGCAACTGTATGTGCCTGTAAGGGCTGATGATTATACTCACATTACTGAATTAAAGGCCTTCTTGGCTGCTGTGAAAAATTGGATGTCACTAAATTTCCTGCTTCTAAACTCGGATAAAGCTGAGATGCTGGTCGTTGGCCCTGCTAGACACTGAAACCAGTTCCATCACGTCACAGAAACGCTCGACAACTTTCACTAAGTGTGGCATCCAAGAATCTCGGTGTTACATTTGATGCACGCCTCTCCTTTGATAAACACATTAAAGGAATCACCAACACTACCTTTTTCCACTTATATAACGTAGCTAAAATTTGGTCTTCCCTGTCCATGGCTGACGCAGAGACTCTAATACATGCATTTGTTTCATCCAGACTTCATTACTGTAGTTCTCTGTTTTCTGGTATTAATTAAAAAAAGAATAGAAAAGTAAAAATGTGTTTATAAAAAACTTGGAAGCATATCAGAAAAAAAACATAAAATTAAGAAAATACAGAAAATAAATTGGGGAAAAACTTCTGAACAATACAGAAAAAAATAACGATAAACGATTTAAAAAAGATTGCATATTTTTGCTAATAAAAATTAAAATGGAATAAAATAATTTCAAAACATTGATAGAATTTAACAGCATTACGACCTAAAATTCTCCTAAAAATAAAACTAAAAACTTCTTATAAAAAAAATACAAGTAAAACAAAAATGAAAAAAACAAAAAGTATGGATTATATTAATTATAAATATTAAAGTGAGTACTTGGTTGGACAGATGCTCATAGTGCTGCCACGTTGTGATGGAAAGCGTCTGTCATGTTGAATAATGATGATAGTATGATAACAACAATAACAATAACAATAATAATAATAATAATAATAATAATAATAATGTGAATACCGGGCTGGACGGACGCTCGGAGTGCCGCCACGTTGTGATGGAAAGCGTCTCTCATGTCGATTAGAGTGAAGTTGAGTCCTTGAGACTTCAGCTGCTGAGCTGCTGCAATGCCGCCAAATCCACCGCCAACCACCACGACATGGACACCCTCTACTGACGAGGCCTGACCCCCCATCTCTGCACACACACACACAATAACACACACACACACACACACACACACACACACACACAATAACACACAGTGTTGAAGCCCAACAGCACCTCCTGGTGGATGAACATGAGAGCAGCAGAAGGATACAGTGGACACAATTGTGAGGACAATTTTGTTGTTGTGCATTTATGTAATTGCCAAATATTTACCTGTTAAACACTTCCTGTTAGAATTTAAGTTCATTGTTGAGATTTTGTGGACTTTTAGTCGTTTCTAGACCATCATTTGGTATCATGTGGCTAATAAACCCACTGCTGTGATTCTGCAGTTCTTCAGTTCTGAACTTTGTTATTATTCAACTCTGTGTTAGTTTGGTTTAGTTGTTAGTTGATAAGAATTTAAAAAAATATTTCATCGTGTTGAATCACACACTGGTAAATTTTAGTGTCATGTAAATGCAGGGGGGGAAAATAGGTATTCGATACGTCAACATTTTTTTCAGGAAACATATTTTCATTGCAGCTATTCACATGCAATTAAGACGAGACATTGGTATTAACTCAATAAGGCAACACAGCTAAAGAAATCATAACGTTCCAATCAATAAAACAGTTCTGTGCATTAAATTGGAATGACACAGGAAGAAAGTATTGAACATGCTAACTAAAATACTTGGTGGAGAAGCCTTTGTTAGCAATGAACTTCAAGACGCTTCCTGTATGAAGAAACTAATCTCTCTAATCCATCTCTTCGGGAGGGTTTGTTCCATTCTTCTAAGCAGACAGTCTTCATATGATGAAGACTCTGGGGGGTGCTGGTGAATCTTTATCTTCAGTTTCTTCCACAAATGTTCTATTGGGTTCTAGTTGGGTGACTGACTGGACCTTTCCAACATCTTTATTGTCTTTCTCTGGAACCAGTTGAGTCGCCTTTGCAGTGTGTTTTGGATTGTTGTCTTGTTGGAGGGTCCAGCTGTGTCTCATCCTCATTGTCCTGGTGGATGGAAACAGATTCTTCTCAATGAGACCATGAGATAGAAACAGCTCCAGATCATAAAGCTTCCACCTCGTGTAGTTAGAGCCAAAAAAAGAATTTGTGTCTCATCTGACCACATCACATTCTTCCAGTAATCTACAGGCTTCTCCAGATGTTGTGCAGCAAACTTCAAACAAGCTTCAACATGTCTTTTCTTCAGTAATGGAGTGTTATGGGGTGATCGTGCATGGAGATTGTGATGGTGGAGTGCATTGCCTTTTCTTTTCTGTGTGATAATTGTACCTGCTTCTTCCAGGTCTTTCTGGAGCTCTTCGTGAGTGGTCCTTGGATCTTTGTCTACTCTTCTGACTAATTTTCTTACTTCCCATTCAGCAGTCTTGCGAGGAGCTTCAGTGTGTGGCCGGTTGTTGGTGGAGTGTTAATGGTCCCAGTGGTGCTTGTGGGAACATTTAGGAGTTGAGGAATCAGTCGCTAACCGGTCTCATTCAACAATCTTGTTGTGAAGGTTTTGTCAGAGCTCGTTGCCTCTAATCATCATGAGATGGTTCTCATGTGACAGTTTGGCAGCAAATGATGCGTCACAGATGTTAACCCTTTTAAAAGAGTGGAAGTGCTAACAGCCACATGCTCTAACCGGCTGATTCTAATTAGCACAGGTAAGAGGACTAATTAGTGGAATCACCTGGTTCAGAGCTTTTTCTTACTGCGTGTTCAATACTTTTTTCCTTCATTCCAATTTGATGCACAGAACTTTTGTATTGATAGGGATGTCATGATTTTGTTAGCTTGTTTGCCTTATTGAGTTAATACCAATGTCTGGTCTTCATTTCATATGAATAGCTGCACTGGAAATATGTTTAATTAAAAAAGTTGATGTGTTGACTAATTATTTCCCCTACTGTATGATCTGTATAGAAATTATATATTGTTATAACACCTTACCAAACTAAAATATAAAAACTGAGACATCACAGCATGAAAATAAATAAAAAAACATATACATGAATAAATAAATACAATAAGGGGAAATTTCATCTCATATATGTTTTGGGGTTTTTTTCTCCAAAAAGATACAATAAATAAATAAATACGATGCTGCTGCAGGGATTTTTGTGTGACACTTTTCCACGTGCATCAAACACTCTTTAAAGTATCTTTAAAGAGATTATTTACATATAAAAACCTTGAAATTTGCTGTTTATAAATGATAGTTTTTCTTAATTTAGCTCATGTGTATTCCACAAACACACTGGACAGACTGAGCCAACAGGAGGAGACATTCCTCCTCTAGAGTCTTTACTCAGTCTTCATGTTTCATTGACCTGCACTGATTCTCACAAAACTCATCTTCTTTCAATGTTATCAGCCCGTTAAATGGTCATTGTCATCAGACCCATAGATCTGAGGTAGTATGACCCTACTCTCTACTTCCTGATTGGCTCAGTGAGCCATTATCATCTGTTGGAAAGCTGGATCACCACAGGGACATCCGAGTCTCACATCAAAATGTGTAATAGCATCTACGTCACGTGACTGTCATTTCTTTCTGTGAAAACAAAAAGAATGGCTGACAATCCTCACCAACCTCACCACTAGATGCCACTAAACTCTTCACACTGGACCTTTCATGAGCTGATAAAATCTGAATCGGGTGGAAAACTCACCTGAACCCTGAACGTCTGACTCTTAAACCTGAAAGTCTTCAGTTCAGTACCCAAAACAGAGATGCGTCCTCATAATCACACTGAACAGATTTATGTCACCACAACCTGAGTAAGACATCACAGGAGAGCTGCAACGATTCACTGATTCATTGATTAGTTGACTGACAGAAGATTAATTAAACCATTTTGATAACTGGTTAATTGTTTTAGTTAATTTGACTCTTGATAATTTGGGGACTTTCTGTGACGTACATGACAGTAAACAATATTTTTGCAGTTTTGGATTATTGATCAGATAAAACAAGACAATTGAAAGCTCTATGAAATCATAATGAGCATTTTTCACTATTTTCTGACATTTTACAGACAAAACTGGTAATCAATTAATCAAGAAAATAATGTGCAGATGAATCAATGATGAAATAATAAAAATAATTCTTGGCAACAGCTTTACAACACAGTGACACACAGAGAGATGATCAGTCTGTCGTCACTTCAGCAGCTGTTTAACACAGTGAACTTTATCACTAATGACACATCACTGCTCTGTGGGTCACAGTGTCGCATGAAATCATCATCTCATTAGTTCATCTATAAATAAGTTCACATCTCTTCTTACATTTACATCCTGAAAGTACAGAAACATGATCCAGTAACTCATTTATCTTTATATCTGTCCCACATGTTCACCTGAACCTTTTCAAATTATCTCATTCATTCCTTGTTGGTCGAGGCCGTCTGTCTGCAGTCGTCTTGTTTCTATTTGCTGATTGTCTGATTATGAATGTTTCTTGTTCTCAGGTGTCTCTTTGAAGAGAGAAATTGATCTCAGTGAGACTACTTGATTACATTAAATACAAATAAAAACTGGGAATGTTTAGTCTGATCCCTGAGTTTCAAAGTTGGCAATTAATTTAATTGTTGACAACTAATCGAGTAATTGACTAACTGTTGCAGCTTTAAAATGTAATAATAATAATAATAATAATAATAATAATAACAATAATAAAATGAAAGAACTCATGCTGTTGCATCATGAGTAGTTTAAATACATTCTGCTTTTATCACGTTCAAACTTTTACAGTTTTACTGCAGGACTTTCTCATATACTATATACTACTATACTCATATATTATCTCATATACTTCTAAAGTATTGATTTACTGTTTTAGTACTTTTTGTCCGCTGTTTTCAGGAACGTGATGTTTCCTCAGCACGTCCTGTTGCTTCAGAATCTCAGCAATGATGTAAGATACAGGATATAAGTAATAATCTCAGTAAAGTTGAAGATACAGGATATAAGTAATAATCTCAGTAAAGATGAAGATACAGGATATAAGTAATAATCTCAGTAAAGATGAAGATACAGGATATAAGTAATAATCTCAGCAATGATGTAAGATACGGGATATAAGTAATAATCTCAGTAAAGATGTAAAATACGGGATATAAGTAATAATCTCAGTAAAGATGTAAAATACGGGATATAAGTAATAATCTCAGTAAAGTTGAAGATACAGGATATAAGTAATAATCTCAGTAAAGATGTAAAATACGGGATATAAGTAATAATCTCAGTAAAGATGTAAAATACGGGATATAAGTGACTCACCGGCTTCAGGTAAACGTTCAGTTGTCTTTTCTTTCGGAGTTTCTGCAGTTTGTCTTTCATCACTGTTATCACAGCTGCGTGGTTCTTCCTCTGACGACACGAGCTCTCTACCAATCACAGCCCCGCCCCGCCCACCTCGTGGGAAAGGGGGCGGGGCGGGCTCTTCTGCTGCCTTCAGTGCTGTGGGAAATATTAAAGTCCGTTCTGAAACGCACCTTTTGGTCAAAAATTAAACCACTTCTCTTCCTTCATGCTAACACACTGTTGTATCATCTGTTTTATTATTACTGTTGCTTTCATCTTTAGCCATTTTATTATTGTTGGGCATTTATACAATTAAATTTTGTTTTATTTTTAAGAGTCTGATTTTATCGGTGTCATTGCATCATGGGATGTTTTAATCCTGGTTCAACATTTACACAACTTTACAACTTTGATGTAAGTGCTGTATAAATAAATTGTATTATTATTATTATCATTATTATTAATAATAAGAGGCCATATGTATAAAGCAATATGAGGCAAAATGTAACAGAAAATAAAAACAGGCAAATAAGTTCTCATAATACATAAAATATAAAGTCAAAGTCTTACAAATTTAAATGACATAACCTGTGATGAAGTGAAAAAATTCTGATTAGTAACTGCAAAAAAAAAGAAAGAAAAAAAGAAATACATTTAATGAAATAAAAGTATATGATAAAATATATATTTATTAAGTTATATAGACTTTTTATAATCTATTATTATCTGTTATCAAGACATTCAAGTTTTAACCTTTAGTCTTACTTTAATCTCTTGCATGTGAATAAAACATCACATATTCCACATGTAAAACATACTTATAGGCACATGTGGTTTTCAAGTATTTCACAAATTAAATATTTTTAAAAGTTATAAATATTTTAAACCTCAACAAACTGAGGAAGACTGTGAGATGTGGTTGAAATCTCTAGAAAAAGCAAATTTCAGATATAAAGAGTTCACATTGAGCCACATGTGGTTTCTGGACATTTATGTTTTAATATCGTTTGAAAACATATGAACTTTTTTTAAAAGCTTTATTTCATCATCACAATACCAGGTTGTATTGTTATGGCCCTGTCACATCCTGCCAGGACTCTTCCTGTTTTTGTTCTTTTGGGTTTTCTAGGATACATTTATGTTGCCTGGTCATTTGGTTGAGATTGTTTATGTTATTTGACTTATCTTTGAAGGACTCTCTGGCATTCGCAGTTAGATTGTGATGTTGTGTGCTTGAGTTTTGTGTTCTGGGACTTTCTGACTTGGTGTTACTTTGGTTGCCTTTTATTGGTTGGTCTGTTGTCTGTCTTCCTTGTGTTTCCTCTGCCTCTCGTTCTGTGTGTGTGGTGGGCAAGCCTTTCCCTCCACACTTTCCCTTTAGTGTCTTAGCTAGTCTATCAGCTCGCAGTCGGCCCTTGTGTTGTGTCACTTGTTCCTGGTTGTCTGATTACTTTAGTTCCTGTTTTATTTTGAAATGTTTTCTCCTTGTGTTTTGTTACCTTTACTTCCTGTGTTTTCCTGCCTTTGTTGATTGCCTCGTGTGTTTCACCTGTGTCTTGTTTCACTCACCTGTGTTCAGTTTGTGATCAGACTCTGTGTATTTAAGTTGTGAGGTCTGTACTACAAAGCAGGATTTAGGGTTAACGAGGTAACTTCAAGTTTAACTCTGAGTTTTCAGTCCTACGACACTGGTGCACTTCCTACCGTGGTTCATCACCATGGAAACTGGTGCTGAACAGCTAACCTGCTCTGAAGCAGGTCAACTTCAGAGGATCAACACCCTGACCACTGACCAATCACATCACTGGAAAAAAAGAGTCATCATTCCCACAAGATCCCGACATGGATAAAAGTCCTGAATTTACAGTAAAGTGACATATAAGAAGATCAATATATATTTTTATAGGTCAGTAGAAACATTTCATTGTTCCATGTTTCTATTTCCGCTCTGGTTTTAAAAACAGAGCTTCTAACAAACAGAGAGATTGTTTACGACAGTAGACACATTATGAAGATTTTAGCTGCATTTTAATAGTTGAAGTTGATTTTCTCCCGGAGTGAAGCTGACAGCAAAGATGATTTTACACTCTGATTCATCACTGCAGTCAGAATAACATGAGACAACTGTGTGATGAAAACTGCAAATAAAAATGAAATATTGTCTTTTTATCAGAAAAATAATCCACACTGTTAATTGGTTCCCATGATTATAAAGCAACATTTGGGTCAGATAGACTCATCAGTCATTAACTACTTTTACACTCTTTACTTCAGCAGCAGAAACAGTCTGACAGTACTTTAAGTTTGTTATGTGACATATTCAGATGGTTTCTTCTTCATTTCAATTCCAATTCAATTTTGTTTATGTGTCACCAAATCACTACAAAAGTCATCTCAGGGCACTTTTCACATAGAGCAGGTCTAGACCATACTCTTTAATTTACAGAGACCCAACAATTCCCTGATGAGCAGGAACTGGCAAAGGTTGTAAGGAAAAACTCCCCTTTAATGGGAAGAAACATAAGCAGAACCCGGCTCTCGGTGGACTAGTTTTTCTGCATCTTTTTGAGAAAGGATGTGCCTGATTTTTGCAATATTACGTAAGTGAAAAAAGGCGGTCCTTGAAATTTGTTTAATATGGGAGCTGAAGGACATATCCTGATCCATATCTTAATATGTATCTTTAATATAGTAAAGAGTTTGTTTGAAGTGCAGAGTAAAGGACAATACTTGAGTAAATGTACTTAGTTACTTTCCACCACTGACACATTCATAACTTGTCTTTAATAATCATATGAAAGCTTCAGTTTTATAGAGCAGTTTAAGCAGGGAGCCATGGTTAGGGTTCCCAGTTCCCGGGATCTCGTTCCCAGGAACCGGCAACGAGATCAGATGCACAGTCCATCACTGCACCCTGCTGGAGACCAGTATTACTTCTCATTCAGGATATATGGTGTCCATTTTAGAGATCCAGATTCTTTCTGCCCTTCTTCTCTGACCTCTGGTCCACTTTGGATTAGTCTGTAAGACTGTGGCTTGAACCGAGTGCCATCCATGTTGTACAAAATGATTCACCAGTGTGTCTCTTTTTGTCTTAAAATATTATGTTTGTGTCGAGTGAACCTCACAGCTATGGAATTTTTGGTTTCACCAACATATAGCAGTCCACACTGTGCACATGTTATTAAGTATACACAGTTTTAAGAGTGTACATTCCCACATGTATGTGTTTTTGCTGCGCAGCCAAGTTTGGTGCTTGAAAAATTCCCCCTGACCTCTCGGTTTTAGGGTGAGTAGTGGTGAGACCTTGGCCTTGACCAGGTAATCTTGCAGGTTTCTGTTTTTTTTTTTTTTGTTTTTTTTTGAACGCTGCAACGATTTTGTGTTCCTGTAGAATTCGAGTTCCACTCAGGGCTTTTTGAAAGTTTGTTTTAATCACTCTAACCAATCTCACTGCAGATGCAGAATATGTTATGATAAAAGGAAGTATTGTAGACACCACCTGAGGTTTAGTTTCCAGGAATGTTTTTAAGGATTTCCTGAGGAAAGATCTAGAATACCCTCTAGTGCGAAGTGCTGAAAACAACGTTGTGGTGGCTTCTCTAAAATCCTCCCTTTGAGTGCATATTCTGTGAAACCTCAGCAGTTGTGACTTTACCAGGCCTGCATATGTGTGTTTGGGATGGTGACTGGATTTTTGGAGCAGAGCGTGAGTGTCTGTCTCTTTAAAAAACACTTTAATATCCAGGTTATTGGTGCTCTGAAAGTCCTGGCCCTTGTATGTGGTGGTGTCCAGAAAGTCCACTGAGGTCCTGCTGGTAGTAGATTTTAATTTTATAGATTCATTGTGATTGTTTAGAGTGATTAAGAAGTGATCAAAATCCTCCTCTGAGTGTTGCCATACACCCCAGATGTCATCCAGGTATCTATAATAATATAAAGGTTTTTTAATACAAGAGGCTAAGGCTGATGTTTCCCACTCTGCCATAAAAATATTGGCATATGCTGGTGCAAATGTCTTGCTCATAGCTGTACCTTTGATTTGTAGAAAAAAATCTCCATTAAATTCAAAGTCATTTCTAGTCAAATTAATTTCTAATAGTTGTATCAATTCGTTGTCTGGTCTGTTTTTATTAGGATATTTATGAAATATGTTTTTTATGGCTTGTATGCCTTGTGGGATGTCAATATTTGTGTATAAACTATCAATATCCATTGTGAATAAGGTGGCATTTTTTGGGATGTGGAGTTTTTTAATTTTTTCTACAAAATCATATGTGTCTTTGATGTAACTGGGGTGTAAGGTAGAGAGAGGATTTAAATAAAAGTCTAGGAACTCGGCCGTATGGTAGGTCTCACTGCTGCAGTCTGAAACGATTGGTCTTCCCGGGGGAATTTCATGTGGTTTGCTCCACTTAGACGGGTCTTTATGTATTTTTGGCAACATGTAAAACAAACGGGCCCTGGGTTCCGGGTCGCCCAGTAAATATTGCTTTTGTTTAGCATTTATGAATTTTTTATCCTGTAATGTTTGTACAATTTTTTCATTCATGGGCTTTGTATCTGTGTATATAGGTTTTATCAATTTTAAATAATAATGTTTATCATTCAATTGTCTGTATCCCTCCCATAAATATTGTTCTCTATCTAATATGACAGCTGCACTGCCCTTATCTGCTGGTTTAATGATTATTTTTCTGTTTTTGAGTTCTTTTAATGCCTCAGTCTCCTCTCTGCTCAGGTTCGGCCGTGTATAAGAGACCTGGAATTTTGTATCAACATGTTGGATATCAGCTCTGATCAGAGCAGTGATTTCAGGCGGCAGTTTGCCATCAGGAGGAGTCCAATCTGATTTTGGGGTGAAAGGAGGAGGTATTGTATCTTTTGTGTTTTGGAAATATGTCGCCAATTTAATTTTTCTGTGATATAATTGTAGATCCCATCTGGTCTGTTCAATTATGTTTTTATTACTGCCCTCAGTGGGAATAAAAGTTAGTCCCCTATTCAACAGGGTGAGTTGTGGGGGTGTCAAATGAAAATTTTTTGCCAAATTCATCACATTTTTGTTCCCCTCCTGTATAGGCAGGCTTATGGGGATAATTATTTTACATAATCAAACCAGTGTTGAAGCATGCGTCTGGCTGTGGGTTTGGTCCAGTGTATCTTGTCTGTCTCTGTTTTGAAGACTCTCATGGGCAGTTCAGGTATGTATCTGCAGTTTTTGGTGATGTAAGCATTGAGATGCAGCAAATTATTTTGGTCTTTAAGTGGCGAAGCCCTGGAGTGGTTAATTTGTGGCACCCAGACCTCCGCTTGTGGAAATCTGAGTTTTGCTGTCTTGACAGCTGCTTGTAGTTGTTTGATTGTTGTCTGTTTGACATTTTGTGACCTGTTGTTTAGACCAAAGGAAAAGATCACTGTTTCCACCGTGACCGACGAAGTGGCCCTCGTGAGGATGGCTTCCGCGTGCCTGAAGGTGGCCCCTGGATAACTATCTATCTGTAAGTCTGCGGCTGTAAACGGTGGCACTCTGGCGATGTTGGAATCTCCCATGATGAGCCATTTTTTACCAACACTAAGACCCCAGTCCTGCAATTTGTTGCGTGTGTTGAGATGTCTGGTAGGTTTGCGTGTGGGAGTCTCTGGTGTGGGAGGCGTGTGGTCTTGTCTTCTGGGTCCCAGGTTAATCTGACTCTGGACTGCCGTTTCCATCCTCGTGAGGGGCCAGGGGAGTGTCCATCGGCTGGAGCCGGCCTGTGCGTGGAGTTCGGAGCCGGTCTTACTCCAATACAGTTTCCAGCTCATCTGATGACAGATTCAACAAGATGTCCTCCCCCTGTGCCACACATGGGTTTCCAGCAGAGGTAGTGTGATGCTCCAACTTTCCCCAAGGGGTTCTTTTGGCCCTCTGTGGCTTGGGAGGGGTCTGATGAGGCTGTATGGGGGTTGGAGAGATATAATCTCCCTCCTCCCCCTCCTTCTCAGCTTCAGAAGGAGGGGGAGGAGGAAGTACAGTTTACTTCCAGCCCAGTATCCCTGTGGTGGTCACTGTGGTTGTTTTATGTGTGTGGGGGTCTGGGGGCTGTGAGGGGGCCCCTGTCCCCCGTGTCATGTTGTTGTTGTCCCTGTTTGCGTGTGTGGATCTGTGCCTGTGTGGTTAAAGGGGCAGCAAGTGATGGTGGAGGAGGCCTGGCTGCTGCTGTGGCCGCCGGGCGCTCCACCTCAGTCTGCCGTGGTTGACCATCCACCACAGTGTTAGGTGTGATTGGCTGCAGGTCAGCCAATCTATCAATCAGTAAAGCCTCCACTTGTTCTAATGTGTCAAACTTCAGGCGGCGCCCCAAATTTCTCTCGGCCCAGGATGAAGCTACCTCAAAAGGGCTGCGCCAGTCTCCAGCGGGCAATTTGGTCAGTTTGTTGGTGTATTTCATATTTGTGTTTTTGTAACTTTGTTTTGCAGGCCCAGGTTGGGTCCTGCTGTCAAAAAATTTTGGCTTATAGCCTGGCTCTCTGTAGTGGTGTTGAACATCACCCCTGATCATGCTCCGCCCTGTTCTGGTGACGTAAGCATAGGTGTGTTTTGGATCCAAACTGGAGTTGTTGCGGCTGCGGGAGGTCTCATCTGGCGGTCCAGCATAGACATGGCTCTTTTTGCAACCACGCCGATGGTTGACCACCGTCCAGCCCCCTTCTCCGTCTCTCATGCTCATTTTGGAGATCTGCTGAGCTGACCGGTCCAAAATTCCAGCCAGGGAAAGCCGAGAAATCCCTCGCACTGACGTGCTAGCTGCTGTTAAAAGTAAGGGTTTCTGTTAGAACAAGCCGGTTTTCGTGACGTTTTGGTCTTAAAAAAAGACCTTCTTCAGGCTGGCCTGTTCAATAAGTGGTTGTTGTAAATGCAAAAGAGATCTCAAATTGATGTGAAATTGCTGTGTGTCTCTCTCCGAAGAGTGTGACTGTGTCTGCTGTTCCCGCGTATTTATGTGAGAGGGGAGACTTAGCTGCACCCTGGCTAATGAGCAGGGAGGAGCTTAGCTGCAGAGACAGTTTCGAATTTTTCTCTCTTTTTCTCTTAGTGTTTTCAATTTTCCCTCCAGTATTACTACTCAGTGAGTCCAGGGCTGGTCCCTTTTTTAAATAATCTTATTTCCATGAATTTCTCCCGATCATGTCCATTTGATAAATCATACACCACCTGTGATCAGACCGTTCTTGTTTTAATCATGTAATAGCATAAATCATGTTAATGTGGTGTAGATTTATCAGTGGTTAGGGGTTAGGGTGGGGTTAGGGTGGGGGAACTGAACCCCACCCCCAACTGAGTGGGGGAAGGGAGGTGCACGGTCCATCCCCTGGAAGGTCCCCGGTCCCAGGAGGACTGGAACCAGCTTCCCCCCCACTGCTTGCATGGTCCTGTGGGCTCTACCCGCCCGCGGGAGCGACCACGGTTTCTCCCGTGGCGTACTGTGATCCTCTCATAGTCATGAGGGTTAGGGCAGGGGGGTGGGGTTAGGATTAGGGGTTAGGGTTAGGGTTAGGGTTAGGGGTTAGGGGTTAGGATTAGGGGTTAGGGGTTAGGGTTAGGGTTAGGGGTTAGGGTTAGGTATGGGGGTAAAACGAGGTTTGTCTCACTGGACAAAACGGGACAACAGTACCACCCACGAGCATGTGCGAGCTTCCGGTCCTGAGATATGTCACTTCCGGTTTTTGAAATGGCTGTATCTCAGCAACGGAAGGTCGTAGAGACATGGGTCCAAGACTGGCGTGTTCAGAGCCCCCAAATTAGGTCTGACGCCACCCACTCCCGAGTCTCTACGACTTTTGGTTCCTGAGTTATAGAGCAAAATGTCCTCCCCATTGGAAATGAATGGGATGAAAATTTCAGTGTGGAGGCCAAAATCCAGCACGCAGAAAGTATTTAGGAGCACGTTTCAGGTCATTTGGAGTCTATTCGTACCACTCATGGAGTGACTTTTCGAAAAATCTTGACACCCATGAGAGATGAAGTAGGTATTAAGGTATAAGAGGTAGGTAAGTATTTTAAAGGTAAGTCGAGGACTGTTTGGTCTGGCCTGTGTGTGTGTGTGTGCGTGTGTGTGAGTGTGTCAATGGTTGTGTGTGTGTTTGTGTGTGTGTGTTTTTGTGTGTGTGTGTGTGAGTGTGTGTGCGCATTTGTGGTTTATGGAGACGTTTTGCATGAATACACGCCACACTGTGAGGACATTTTGAATTGTGAGGACAGGGACAGGGTCCTCATAATTCGGACAGCGTAGACGTGTTTCTATAGGTGTAGAGACCCAGAATCCAAAGTTTCAGCAAATGTCTCCACAATTCAGATTCACGTGAATTTGTGTAAAATCTGTGTATGACACAGCGGCCTCTGTAGGTGGGTCGATGTAACTGCACCCACTAATGAATAATTCACACCTGTAAAGTTCACAGCTTTTGATTGGCTGACAGTCGCCTGTCCTCATAATTATGGTTTTTGTCAAAACTGCTGTGTTACCCTAAACGAGGTGACCTCTCTTCAGCCAGCCACCAAATCATTTCCTGGTTAACGTTACGTTATATCCTGCTGAACCAGCACATTTTAACCTGCACCTGTGGAGAGGAGGTAAGACTCAAAACCCAGCACTACATTTCACGTCCAGAAACTAGTCAAGGCAACTTTTTTGATACCGGTAGCTAGTTGAAAGTGCCATTTCATCCAGCAATTGATCATATAAGTTTCTGGGAAATTAATGCCAACGCTAGCTTAGTTTGAGGACAGTTTAGCTTAGCTTAGTTTAGCTAACGTTGGCTTTGCTTGGACGTGGTTGATAGTGAGAGAAATTATAAGTGAAAATGTGATGCTTCTGCTTTTGTGAGAAACTCCCTTTTCAGGTATGATTCCGTATATATGAACAGTTCATATTCAGTAGTGTGTTAGATGAATGCGTATATGTTCTCGGGAAAGTATTGGTATTACGGTATGTCAGTGCATTGTGGAGTAATGACGTTAATTACAGGACGACCAATAAGCTAACCATGCTAACCTAATGTTATGCTAACTGACGGCGAATAAGCTAAGAATGCTAATGTCATGTTATGCTAATCGCAGTGTCGTCTTTGGACTAAGTAAGTGATGTGGGGAAAGTCACTCGACTGGCGATGTAGTTTGCAGACTATCCTGTAAATTTATGTATGTTGTATGTTTGCTGAAATGTCTTTGTTATTAATTCAGTGTACTGGTAGTGTTGTAGGTTGTACATTATGAGGTAGTGCTATCAGTACTAGACATGAGCGAAGTTATCACACTTTAGTTTGTGAATTATGAATCCATGGTAATAATAATCCATAACAATAATCCATGAATACACACACAAATATATATGTATATATATATTATCCTGTTTAATATAAGCATTTCAGTAAAGTTTATTAGTGTTTGTTACACAATACTGCAAACATTTAGGAGAGCTGTCTTGTGACACCTGTACTAGTATGTACAGAACTAGTATACTATGTATGTACAGTATTGATTGTAATGTTATCTAGTTGTGTAGTGCTCAGTCATTATAATACATGACCAGAGGAAAGTTTGTGTCCACACATCTTTGACACATATACTGCCTTTTCAGGGCATTTACACTTTGACCCTTGACTTAATTTAGTCTAGGTTCAAAACTATGTGCTTGTTCACCAGTATGGTGTCACATCTTGCCTGGACTTTGGGTGTTTTTTGGTCTTGTGTTGTGTTCTTTGGGGTCTCCTGGTTTTGCACTTCTGTTTGGTCCTTCGGTTCATGGGGGTTTTCTTGTATGGGTTGGGTGGTGGGTTTTGGAGGACTGCGTCATTGGTTTGTTGGGTTGTGTGCTTGGGTTTGTGTTTGTGGTTGGTTTTGGATGGGTTAGTGTAGATGGCATTGAGTTTGTTTTCTGGGTTTTTGTTCTGTTTCCCTTGTATGTTCATGTGCTCCTCCACACCTGCCCTGTCTTAGCCTCGTCAGCCCTGCCCCGCTCCCTGTGTGTCCTCAGCCAATCAGCTCCCTGTATGTTCACTCCCCTCTCTTGAGTTCTCCACCCATCTCCCCACCTGCACCTCATCTCCTTGTTAGTTCAGTTTCTTTTTAAGTTCTGGTTTTCTGTTCAGTCCTTGTTGGATCGTTTTGTGTTGTTGCATCTGCTAGTTCTGTTCTGCTCTGTTTGACTGTTCATGACCATCCACAATTAAAGGAGAGTTTTTCATCATATCTGCATTCCGGCCTCTGCGTTTGGGTCCACTCCTGCTTCCCCGAGTCTGACATATGGCTTACTAGTAAGGCAAGGCAAATTTATTTGTATAGCATATCTATTTGCTTGGCACATTTCCTACACAGACACTTAAAAGACTGAAAGTCAACTGTAAAATAGGTCTGCAGTAAGTTGTTAACAAACTATGATAGGTAAACTGATCAGATTTTTTTCTATATCTTTACTGAAGTCATCATCATCTTAGCTTGAGATGTCAGCAATAAGGCCACAGAGAGTGAAGATTAAACCTAAAGAAGAGGCAGCATATTTTTCATCCTTGGGCAAGGACGAGGATGGATTCAATATAAAATATATTAATTCATTTAAAGGTGAGTTGCCATTTGTTAAAAATTCTTTAGCACAGGTATACTTTTAATTATTGCTTTAATCTCTGCATATTTCTGACACATCTTCTGTTCTTCGTTAGGTCGAGGAGTGTTCAGTTGCCGCCACTTTCAGAAGGGAGACTTTCTTATTGAATATCGATTGGAAATCAAACAGGAACATGAAAACAGGCTAAGACTGTACCACGATGCCCTGAAGGTTTTCATGTTTGAATTTCTCTACAATGGGAAAAAACTATGGTACAAGTGTTGTCATACTTAATTTACAGTATTTTTTGTAAGTTTAATTTCACCCAGAAAAACAAACTCTGCCATTTTGTACTAACTTGATGTTAGTAGTGGCAGTAGTAGCAGTAATAGTAGTAGTAGTAGTAGTAGCAGTAATAGTAGTAGTAGTAATAATAGTAGTAGTAGTAATAATAGTAGTAGTAATAGTAGTAGTAGTAGTAGAGGTGGTGGTGATTTATTTATTCATTCAGTATAGTGTGCTTCTGTCATTATACTTTTACATTTTGTAATCAGAATTTTTTGTAATTTCAGTATTGATGCAGCCAGAGAGGACGACTCCCTAGGGAGACTCGTCAACGATGATCATGTAAGCCCAAACAGCAGAATGAGGATCATCACTGTGGATAGAAAGCCTCATCTGTTTATTTGCAATCAAGGACATCAGGCCAGGGGAAGAGATAACCTACAACTATGGAGATTCAGACTGGCCATGGAGATTAAAGGTACAGACAGAACTTCATTTTCACAAAGAGCTAACAAGTTGCTGTTTGAGTCTACCGTAATTTCACAGTATTTTCACAAAATAAACAAAACAGGTGCACCGTGTAGAGTAATAATGAATAGAGCTTTGGTCAGTCACCAAGTATTTTTACATGAACTTGAGTTTCCCTAGTAATAGTTTACTCCTATCATTCTCCTGTAGAGATAATTGTGTTGTTAACTCACTATGTATCAACAGGTACAGTCTTATTGTGTCTTACTGGTTATTTATTGATATTTTATCCCTTTCTCTACACAAGGTTTCAACTGAAGCACATCCTCACCATGCAGCCTGGGCATCTGACTGCACCAAAGATGTTAAACAGGTGACGTCATTTCTATTGAATGTAGATATTGATATCAGATTTCTTTCACTAGCAAACCAGTTTTGACTGGAAGTTGACAGGAGGGTTAGGGGTTGGGGGTTGGGGTTAGAGTTAGGGGGTTTAGTTAATTTTCCAGGAAATGAAGGTAAATGTTGGGCCTCATACTTCATGTGCATGAGACAAAGGAGGCCTGCACACAGTCACAAAGTCTGATAGCAAAGAAAGGCACCAAGTCGAATAAAAGGAGTCCAAATGGACTCCAACTCCCATCATTCTTTGCTAAACTCACACATAAGTGTGAAACCAGGCAGTCAAATTCTCGGCTCCAGTTGGACGAGACCAGCAGGAAACACATGGGGATTTCCCTCCCAGTCGTGATGTCACAGAGAGTATAAACACTGGCGACGCTCCCAAACTGTACTTCCAGTTGTTCGCACAGCTAATGAAAGGAAGTAACTCCCGTACGTACTTAACTGCAACCAGGCGGCACAATCTCAACCTTGCTGGACGAGTAGAGCACATTACCAGATCTGAAGAAAACCGCTGTGCAACCCAACGCAGAAGAAGGATGAAGGATAACCTATATGCCTCACTTGCCTTTAAGTGACTCGACTCCACTGTTTTCCTGCAACTCCACCGAGGATCAGCTGCCATGAACCCGCCGACAGAGTGAGAGGAACCAGAGGAACCAGAGGGACCAGAGAGACCGAGCCGGACCCGAAAGACAGACTGAAACACACCCTGCTGGCTTCCTAAAGCCACACGAGAGGCTGCACAGAGATGAGTTGTTGTTGTTACTGTTGTTTACTGCTTTGTTTGGTTGTGTTTACCACACTAAACTCATCAGTGTTCATCCAGCTGCTTGGAGCACTTTGTGTTCGCTCAACGTCACGTGTGAGACAGTGGGTTGTATTTTATTTGTTGAAGTCAGACGGCGGCCGGCGAATAAAGATGCACCCCACGTCTCTCTGGAAATAAAAGCAAGCAGCACTTTTCCTCACGATAGCTGAGATCTGCTTCCATCCACACACACTCCCACACACACACACACACACACACACACACACACTCCTAAACACACACTCCAACACACACACACACACACACACACACACACTCCTAAACACACACTCCTACACACACACACACACTCCTAAACACACACTCCAACACACACACACACACACACTCCTAAACACACACTCCTACACACACACACACACACACACACACACACACACACACACACACACACGTGTAAATCTGTCCAGTGGTTCCCAACCTAGGGGTCGGGCCCCTCCAAAGGGTCAGCAGATAAATCTGAGGGGTGGTGAGATGATTAATGGGAGAGGAAAGAAGAAAAAACAAAGTTCTGATACACAAATCTGTTTTCAGTTTTTGGACTTTTTCTCTAATCTTTGATTTTTGCTGAGATATTGGATCATTTGAACATTTATTGAAATGAAAGCATGTGAGAAGTTTAGAGGGAAAAATCACTATTTGGTGGAGCTGTTAACAACTCATAGACATGTGAAATGTGACCCCGACTACACACTGCTTTTTGTAAGACGTCAAAAGCCAAAAAGGTTGGAAACCACTGGTTTCATCTTTAACAATGTGTTGTATTTTAAAAGCTTGTTATATTATCCATTGTGTCAAATCTTCATCTGAAAAGTAACTAAAGCTGTCAAATAAATGTAGTGGAGTAGAAAGTACAATATTTCCCTCTGAACTGTACTAAAATGAAAACGGAAAAGTTGTTTAACATTTAATTTTTCAAAGTTGTACTTGCTGTACTGTGGACAATATTCAAATGTTATTCAAATTTGAAAATTAAAATACAATATAAACAATGTAACCTGATTTTCCATTTATACATCAATATTTACCTCACAATTAAAATTAAAATGCATTTTTCTTCAATTTGAAAATGAAAACAGCATTTGAACTTTCATCTTTAAAGACGTAACCTGCTGTACGGTGGACAGTATTCAAATGCAGTAAGTGAAACAGCGCCCCCTGTCTGTTGCATTTATATTTACATGTCAACACGCTGTTATGGGGTCAAAATAAAAATGAAAATGTAATCTGTCGTCTCATCATGCAGGTCGTCAGTGAGGATGTCAGTCATTCTCTGCAGCGGGACTTCATGCACCTCGCTAAAGGGAAAACTAGCAGGTATTGTGATGATATTTAAGGCAAAGTACTGTTTAAAAATGACAATCTTCTCTGTCAGGTTCATCAATGATGATAAATGATCTGAAGTCTATAGTTTTTGGACGAGGCTGCTGTTGACAGATTAGTGGATTTGATATATTAACAGAGGACTTGCGATCATTTTGCAGCCAATTCATGTTGAAGTTGGAAAAGTTTAGAGTTTGACAAATTACACGGGAGGCTGTTAAGTTTAATAAAATAGTTGGGAGATTGCTAAGCATACTGTAGGCAGACCACTGTGTCTGTGCTTATTTATAGACACAGCCGACGTATAACTGAACTGTTAATATTGTAGCTGTTGTTAGTAATGTTGAAGGATTAGGGTTTATATTAACCCTACAGGAGACACCTTATCAAGAAAAATGAAACTTGCAAATAAAAAAAAGAATTTCGAGCCTTTTTTAAATAAATTCTATTTCTACATTCTGTATTCTATATAAACCCTGTGCTTCAGAACAGGAAATCAATTGAGATGAAGGTACAAAGACTGTACATTCTGCTTTATGTGCATCTTTTTCTGAGGTTTGACTTATACATTTAAAAAAAAACACAAAACAAACAAAACCTGAGTGACAAATGTTAAATGTGAGGAGAGAGACCTGGCCGACACTTCTAACAAAATAATACAAATGAACAAAGAGGACACAGAAAGTCAAACTGTCTCAAGTTGCTTTGGATGTTGTTGGCTGCAGAAGGAGAGAACGTCACTGTGTGAGAAGGTTTTGGTTGGTTTTCTCTTCACACTCTGCTGGTTAAGATGTTTCCTTCAGTCTGCTGCTGCAACTAAACACACTTTAAAGTCAAACTAACTGCTTTCAACAGAGCGTTTGGTGGAGGTTTGAAACCCTGATGTGAATCATTATCTGCTGCACGCTGACAGTAAATGAGAAGCCGAGCAGAAAGCTGATGTGATCTGATGTGTTCACTTTGTCTCCTGTGTGTTTCGCTCTGGATTCTCTCATGATGGACTCACCTGACATCAGTGACATCACACAGGTGTCATGTGTTGTATCAGCTGAGCTGGAAGTCAAACTGCAGCATCAACAGTCAGACATCAACACATCTGATTGTGTCCTTATAAGTGCAGTTTAACACTTTGTTTCTGTCTTTTTCTTTTATTGTCACAAATCAAACAATAATTGTATAATTTGATTTTCAGTGTAGAGAGGGAGAGGTGCACTAAACTGACCAGAATATCATGGAAATGCTAATTATATTTGGGGGTCTGACATTCAAAATAAAACAAGTGTAAAAGTGTTATTGATACATTAGAAACTGATTTATTAGCATGAAACTGTCACATATAATAAATGAGTGAACATTCAGCAGAAACACATGTGCTTTAAATTCTGTCAAACATCAGATTTTTTTCATAAAAACAACAAAACAAAGATAAAACATTTGATTTCACTCAATAACTTTTTATTTTATTCAGTTACTTTAACTCAAAAAGCAAATATTCTTAAAAGAAGCAATAACACATTTCAGCTGAATAAGTAGTTTATAGTATATAAAAGACAGTGAAGAAAAAAGATATAAACTCATCAAACATCTGGATGGATTTTTAAATGATTTGTTGACTCAACATTTATCCAGATGAGACCATAAAACTCTGGATTCATCAAAATCTTTAAGTAAAAACAGTTACAGCTGTTCACATGAGAGAAGTTAATGATGATAAAATATAACTATATACAGATAATTATGTTACAAATGGTCCAATCAGATCTCCTCTCTGCTCTTCTTCTACTGGTCTTAATAAAGGTCTCGCTACTTCCTGTTGTGGCACTGAGCGTTGCTGCTGGATGTAAATCAAAAGCTGTGGAATCGACTAGTATGGACGTCATTCCTCGCCGTACTGGGCTGCAAAAACCTGGCTGAGACTGAGAGGAGAGATGAAACCAAAGATGATTTTCTTCTTCAGTGGTTTGTGGCTCCTTGGAGGTCCTACTCTGCTCCCTGAGCTCCTTCCTCTTCAGCCGGCTCTCCTTCAGCTCTGGAAACACCGAGGTTATAAGAATCCAGCTCAATGTTCTCCTGTGGGTCTGACTTCTGCCCCCTGCTGGCCTGGAGAGACATGACAACACAGATCTAAGTTACTGCATCACTCCTCTCTTCAGTTCAATATAAACAGGCTGAGTGCTTCATTTCAACCAGTCCTCTAAACAACAAACATGTGTTCAGTACCTTCAGGATGAAAACGACGACAGCGACGACCAACAGCAGAGTCACCGGCAGGACGACCAATGTGATGATATGAACTGTTGGATCTGACGAGACACATTCAGTCATCACATTAGATCACATGACATCATGAGAACAACAGCTCCCATCAAACAGAAACTTTAGTGACGTTAAATCTCCTAAAATCACTGAAGTGTGAAGCAGCTTGTTGATTATAAGTTCATCTGATCTCCTCTGTATGCTGATGATGTTGGACAAAAACAACTCATGTGTTTACAGCCGGTTTGAAAGAATGAATGAAAGTCTGCTGATTGTCTCCTTAAAGCTCCTGTCTGGTTGAAATGATTCAACTGATTGTTAACAATCAACATCTTTACATGCAGTTAAATCAAATGTGATCCTGGTGAAGCTCTGAGTTCTCCTGATGACATTCAGCTCATCATGTAAAGTCCTGTTTATTATCATTATAGTGCTTATCTGGCTTCACTGACTCGTATGCTGTCTTTTACTTTTCACTACAACACAGTTGTTATGGTTCAATAACATTAAAGAAGCCGGGAAGGAAACAGTTTACAGTTCCTTCATCAGATTCTGCCTCAGCTCTCTGTAGGTCGCTGGGTCGGTCCTGCTGCCTGATGACTTTTTATCATGTTTTACAAACATGGAAACAAAGTCAGTGTGACGTCTCAGTTCTACTGAGCTTCACACTCTGCTTCAGCTTACCTTTCCATCACTTTACAGCTGTTAGCTCAGACTGGCTTCCTACCACAGTTTCTGTTGGAGCTTCTAGGAGCGCTTGTTTTGTATTCTGTTGGAACATTGTGTCCTTTTACGAGACATGGAGACGTCTGTTACTGTTAACATGGACCAACAAACCACCACCCACTCCTGCTGCGCTGGTGTTAAAACAAACGAACCCTCCATGCTGAAGCTAGCAGGCAGACTGGAGCCGCTTTCATGAGACAGACGAATGAATCAGAGTTCAGAGGATCATATATGACATTAACTGACATGTGCAGCATCAAATAATAATCTGTCAGACAAAAGACAACAAAGTAAGAAGCTAGAAAAACTCTTCAGTGAAGCAGAAGTTTTATAAATTGACATTAGTGTTGTTTAAGTGTCCAGTTTATCTGCTGCTGCTTTATGTTGGGCCTCAAACCATGAGGGCCTACAGAGAAGGCCTACATGTAACCTGTGAGGCCTGACCACGAGGTGCTTGTTCCTTTGTTTCCCCTGAGACAAAGGAATAGCGCCAAAATGCTGCTTACAGACAATGGGAGTCCATTGCAAACTCCATTTCCAAGGATGATTTGCAATTTTCACACCTCAGCAGGGAACAGTCAACATACTGCCTCATTGGCGGAGACGCTCCTGCACAGCGGAGCGTCCTGATGATGCAGCCATGACATCACCGCCCCTTTAAAAACTGAACGGGCCCTGAAGCACACGCCTTTCCCATGTCACTGAGCTAGGGGTAACTCCTGATCCTCTGTGAGTCAGCTGACTAAAGGGGGTACCCCACACACGTGTTTTCCCCTCATCGAAGACTCCCCTCGCCGGACGAGACGAGACTTCGCCCGTGTTCACCCGAACACATTCCCGGATCCGAGAGAGACCGCTGCTGCAACCGGCGTCCTCAAATTCCCTCGAGACGGAAGAAACTTCTTCACCGAGTCGACTCTGCTGTTCTCTCCGCCACGCCGCTGAGAGCCAGCTGCCGTGCTTTTCACTGACCGTGCGAGAACAGCCACCGTCTGCATCCGAGCCCAGGACAAAGCCGGACATAAAGACGGACTACACACAAACCCTGCTCGCTTTCTGAAGCGATCAAGTAAGAGGCATAAGTCTGGGCAGAGGCAGTGTTAGCAACTGATGCTGAACAACAGCATCAGTTGCTGTTGTTTAGCTTTTAGCTTTATTGCTATTGTTCTTGTTGTGTTGTTGACGGACCGCCGCGTCCATTTTTCCTGCTTTACTCTGAGGAGTATTTTAAGTTTGCTGCTTGTTTAGTTGTGTTCACCACGCTAGACTGTCTTGTGTTTGTCCCGCTCGGGACTACTGCTGTGTTTGTGTCATCGTGAGTCAGGAAGTAAGTTGCTTTGTCGATTAGAAACCAGACAACGTGTGTTACAGACTGCCGTCCGTACACACGCTGTCTGTGGACAAAGGAACCGTTTCTCTTCCTCTCACGATCGCTTTCTCTCCTTCTTCCCTCTCTCTTCTGACTAACACATACACACGCACGCACACACACACACATGCGCGCACCGACATCCTTTTGCACATCTGATGGTCAGATAACGTCGGACAATGTGAGTGCGAGACGCCATCCACCAGGCGGCGCCGTCTTGCTTCTGTCTAACCAAGACACCGCCATACTTCCGCCATCCGGTTCTCGCGCGACGTGACTTCCTTCCATAGTCACGTCCGCGTCGCAGACCGACGACGTCATCACGTCAGGCCCCGTCGCCATCTTGACACACACACACACACACACACACACACACACACGCATTTCCCTGCATGTGACCAACCCTGTACATAGCTGTTGGTGTTTTGTTTTGGTAGGATTAGATTTTAGAATAGCTGTTTATTGAATGAAGCATTTGTTAACCTTGTTAATTTTGCTAAGTTTAATAAACACTGTTATGTCTTTAAAGAGAAGTTCTTCTGTCATTATTGTGTGTAATATTGTGAAAAGTGGCTGATTGAAGGAGTCAGAGCTCGAATTCACCCTTCTTTGTTCATCCTTGAACGTTGATATCTCTCAGATATTAACATTCTAGGTGAACTCCTTTTATGAGACTACCTTGTTTGGTTATTGGTCCCATTTTCCGGGTGGTGCCCCGTATTTGTTAATTCATATAAAATAATTCTATTAATTAGGGTCATAATTAGTTAATTTTCCTTGATAATTGATAATTATTGCAAATAATCAACTGTGTTCCTCACAGATCCAACAGTTGGTCCCCGAATTATTGATTAAGGTTAACAATATCTTATTTTCATAATTCATAATTATCTATGATAATTATGAATTATTGCTAATAGTTATTGCTAATAATTATTGCTAATAACCAGCACTACTGCCCGTCCCAACATTTACATTACAGTAATGTTAATGTAGCTGATAGCTGATGTAGATTGATAGCTTGACTGCTGATGTATTCACACCGTGTGTCGTTTGTCCACAATTAGTGTAATTAACGCCGTACAAGTTAAAGTTCTGCTTCATGCTCTGTCAGACTCTTAAGAGGAAGCTTTTTACATTTCCAGACTGAGTGAAGGAATCAGGAGAGACGAGACAGAAGTGATGAAGAATCACAGGATGTAACGTTAATGGTGTTGAAAGAAAAACAAGGAGAAAGTAAAGAACTGACTGAAGAATTTTGTTTATTGCTGCTCATCACTTTATAGTTTATTCAAAACGTTTTGTTCAAAATATTTTATTTTATTTATAGTTTGGATGTTTGTTTTGATCTTGATGTTAATGCAGCTAAATTCCTTAAATGAAGTTTTTTGAGTAAAAAGTAGAATTTGTTGTCATATATATGCAGATGGAATATGATGCAGATTTGGTTTGAGTAGAAACGGCTTTGGTTGAAATAAATGAACGTTGATCAGTGAGAGGTGATCACACAACACAGAGAACTCCTACATTCATGTGTAATACAGAGGAGTCAGAGAGCAGAGGAGGAAACAGATTAACATCCTCAGCTGCCTTCAGATCAGACAGAAAACAGCTGATCAACATGTTAATAAGACATTCATACAACACTGCACGCACAATAGTTTCCATCAGAAACAAGTAGTGAACACAACACTGACATATCATCAGCTTTTAACTTGATATATTGAACTTGTTAGCAAACAGTTGCTTATTTGTTTAGGCAGCAAGCAACAAGTATATTAATTAGTAATGTAGTTGTTGCTTGTAAGGTGGATGTGACTGAGCTGCTCAGGAGAACTGCAGGGTGTGTGAGTGAACCACAGCAGGTTGCTTAAAGCTGCAGATTGTCTCAGTTTGAAGCAATGAGCCTCCAGGAACAAGCTAACTTCTCTACCCTTTAGGATGCCGTCGTCCTGGATAAGTTTACAGTTCAGTCCAATGGAAACCAGCGACCAGAGGAGGTCCGTCAGGACCTTCAGGACCTTCTCTGCAGGCCCGACCGTTTATGAGAGGTGTCATTATTAGTTCATAAAATATTACACATCAGTAATTATAAGGTTATTAAAACAATTTTATTTAATTAGTTATAAAATAATTTATGTGATTTTTAAAAAATATTTAGTTTGATTTCAGTTACTATCATAACCATAAACCCAGTATCTGGAGCTAGAACTGGATGTGTCTGCCTCACGCAGGACTCACGCAGGACTCACGCAGGACTCACGCAGGACTCATGCAGGACTCACGTAGGACTCACGTAGGACTCACGCAGGACTCACGCAGGACTCATGCAGGACTCACGCAGGTCTCACGCAGGCAGGCATTGCAGAAAGGAACGGAGGATGGATTTTGTTTTCCAGTGACTGGTGAGTCCTGCTGTATTAATTATCTATAGAGGTGATTAAGATTGTTGTTGGTAATGCTGGACTTTGCTGCTGTGAGAAATATGGCCTAATTTCTATCTTTCAGAAAATCTTTCCTTTATTGTCTTTTTGTTGAGCAACATGAGTGAACGTTTACCATCGGAAGACCGGGTTGGCAGTTTAGCTAATGCATGTGTGGGAGAAATAACCAGGTTAGCATAGTTTCAGCTTGTTGAGCCGGTGCTTTGAGTACATTTGTTAACAGGTGTCAGAAGGTGATTTTGTAATGGACTTATTCTTAATGACGTAGTTTTTATATTGTTTAGATGTTAGTTGTTGGTGATGAGTGCACTTCAGCCTCTTTTACACAGCCCGTTCAAAGCGGGAATACTGCGCCTGTAATCCGCCTCGCTGTTCTGTGTGACAGCCGGCACGGCGGGACCGGGAGCTGACGCTGTTGTTTAGCCCGTATTCAGACCACATCAGGCGGTGCGGCGTACAGCTGCAGGGTTGAGGAGGTGTGTGGGGATGCAGGTGTGTTTGTGCTTTAGAAAGTAACCGTTGTGAAACAATCAGAAAATAACGTTTTAATGATCTGATTCATCAGCTTCCTCACTAACGTTACTAGCGCTCCCTCTCTCCATTCACTCTCTAGCTCACTCGACCACAGCTGCTCTCTCTCTCTCTCTCTCTCTCGTCTTTTTTAAAATGAGTCGGGAAGCCGACAGAAAAGTCTAACTTAACTTTAATGTTGTCAAACAAAGAGAAATGTCCTCCCCTCGTCCTAGTAACGTCTCTTTACTTGCTTATGGCAGAGTTTACAGCTCTGATCAGTCTGATCTCCGTCACGCCTCTGAATCCAGAACGCCGCTACGCTATGAAAAGCTCACACGGAGGCGGCTTTATGCCGGCTCACTGTAAAAAAGTAAAGGCAAAGGCGTCTTTATGGCTATAATGCATTTCTCTGTATAAAGAGGTGTGAGTGTGTGTGTGTGTGTGTGTGTGTGTGTGTGTGTGTGTGTAAGACCCCACAGTCCGCTACTGCCACTGACTATCACTGTGACAGAGGAAGGAAAATATTACTGTCATAGATGATGTCACTGATGGACTTACCTGAGCAGGTGAGCTCCACGATGGAGGAAGAGGAAGATGATGATGCACAGTCCCTCAGTGCAGATCCAGAATGAACACAGTCAGGTTTGATCCACCATACAGATCTGTCTGAGGCTTCATTTCTGCTTCCTGTTGAAACAGCAGAGCCACAGTCCAGATCTCTGCAGGCTGCTGCTGCTTCCTTCAGGGTCCAGTAAGAGCCACTCACTGGTCTCCACTCTGATCGTTTCACCTCCAGTCTACCTGCACAGCGACTGGCTCCTCCCACCAACCTGACAGGCTCTGAACAGAAACAAGAGAGTCATCAGTAAAAGAATAAAGTGAGTTTCATTAGAACAGAAATGAAGCCAAATCAAAGCTGCAGCTCCTCTTCTACCTGAGCAGGTGAGTCCAACAGCTTTGCCAGGTGAGCAGGTGCTTCTAGCTGAGTCTGATCTTCCACAGTCCAGGAGAGCAGACTCATGGCCTCCACACTGGAACTCTTTGGTCCACATCGGAGCCTCCACTTCTCCATAGAGCGCCCCCTGGAGGACTGAAGGAGCCCCACAGCCGAACTCCCTACAGACCACCTCTGCATCCTGCTGGTCAAAGTCAGCTTCACACACTGAGGACCACGACTGCTCAGACTTCACCTCCAGTCTGCCTGAACACAGACTAGTCCCATTCACCAGCCTGACAGAGTCTGGAGAGAGAGAACCATCATTAGTTTGGGGAATATTTACCTGCAACATTCATACCAATAAAGCTTTTTAGAATATGAAAGTAAGAACTGATAAAGAGAGAGAGCACATTCATACCTGACTCAAGTCTTTATTTATAGGAAATATTTCAAGCTATTTGTAGGATTTGAACTTGTCTTACTCAGGCTCCATCTTGTGGGAGCATTGTGGGAAAGAGAAACACATAGAAGCAGCCCAGACATCAGGTGATGGAGACACATGAACACATTAAAGCAGGAGGCAGAACAAACTGGTAAAGTCTGACTTCCACCTGTATGTAGATGAATTACTGTTCTGAAAATATCTTTAAAAGCACAAACTGTTATCCAAATGTAAACTAAAGGACATCCTAACAAACAAAAGTCAAAGCACAAGATTAAAACCTGCTATAAAAGGACTAACAGATCTTTGAATACAGGCACTAACACTACACAACAACTCTATTAACATGATGATTTCTACAGCTGTTAAAAGGTGGGTGACCTCAGTAACTGTTGGAAACACAGCACTAAAACTGACAGATAGTTTCTGTTATAAACACTAAGTGCTGATTCATCTAGAAGTCAAACTGTTGTCTTGATTTGGCTTTAAGTTTGAGGAAATGAGTTCCTCTTAAGTCAGTTGAGTTGTTTAGTTACATTACAAACATGGATCTATATTAAGGAGCATATAGACGGTGTGGCTGAGGTAAGGTAGGGTTTACTCAAGCTTTTTTTTTACCACTACAGCCCTGCTCACAACAAACCAGTTTCACAGTCATCATCAGATTCTCACATGTTGACGTACTGACGTTGATGGCTGAGTCGGTCAAGTCTGACAGTCTGACAGTGACATCACTAGATCAAGGACAACGTTTACACACATATTTGATGCACTGTCACTATGGTTTGCAAAAGGACTTATCCTTCAGTGATGATGATGATGATAACTGAAAGTCTTCTGTTTTAATCTTCATAGTGATAATTGTGTGTAATTTGTTATTTCTTTGTAGTTCATTTGCACCTTTAGTTTCATTAGGCCCTAAAAATAATACTGTAGTTGTCTGATTTGGGATCAGACTTGATCTTGCTGGTGTCACTTTATTACACTCAATTTTATGTTTATTCTTGTTCATCAATTTATAGTTTATTCAAAACATTTTGTTCAAAATATTTTATTTTGAACTGCATTTTATTTTTGCTGCATTTTGACTCACGCAGGACTCACGTAGGACTCGCGCGGGACTCGCGCAGGACTCGCGCAGGACTCACGTAGGACTTGCGCAGGACTCACGTAGGACTCACGCAGGACTCACGTAGGACTCACGCTGGACTCGCGCGGGACTCACGTAAGACTCACGCAGGACTCACGCGGGACTCACGCAGGACTCACGTAGGACTCGCGCAGGCAGGCATTGCAGAAAGGAACGGAGGATGGATTTTGTTTTCCAGTGACTGGTGAGTCCTGCTGTATTAATTATCTATAGAGGTGATTAAGATTGGTGTTGGTAATGCTCGACTTTGCTGCTGTGAGAAATATGGCCTAATTTCTATCTTTCAGAAAATCTTTCCTTTATTGTCTTTTTGTTGAGCAACATGAGTGAACGTTTACCATCGGAAGACCGGGTTGGCAGTTTAGCTAATGCATGTGTGGGAGAAATAACCAGGTTAGCATAGTTTCAGCTTGTTGAGCCGGTGCTTTGAGTACATTTGTTAACAGGTGTCAGAAGGTGATTTTGTAATGGACTTATTCTTAATGACGTAGTTTTTATATTGTTTAGATGTTAGTTGTTGGTGATGAGTGCACTTCAGCCTCTTTTACACAGCCCGTTCAAAGCGGGAATACTGCGCCTGTAATCCGCCTCGCTGTTCTGTGTGACAGCCGGCACGGCGGGACAGGGAGCTGACGCTGTTGTTTAGCCCGTATTCAGACCACATCAGGCGGTGCGGCGTACAGCTGCAGGGTTGAGGAGGTGTGCGGGGATGCAGGTGTGTTTGTGCTTTGGAAAGTAACCGTTGTGAAACAATCAGAAAATAACGTTTTAATGATCTGATTCATCAGCTTCCTCACTAACGTTACTAGCGCTCCCTCTCTCCATTCACTCTCTAGCTCACTCGACCACAGCTGCTCTCTCTCTCTCTCTCTCGTCTTTTTTAAAATGAGTCAGGAAGCCGACAGAAAAGTTTAACTTAACTTTAACGTTGTCAAACAAAGAGAAATGTCCTCCCCTCGTCCTAGTAACGTCTCTTTACTTGCTTATGGCAGAGTTTACAGCTCTGATCAGTCTGATCTCCGTCACGCCTCTGAATCCAGAACGCCGCTACGCTATGAAAAGCTCACACGGAGGCGGTTTTATGCCGGCTCACTGTAAAAAAGTAAAGGCAAAGGCGTCTTTATGGCTATAATGCATTTCTCTGTATAAAGAGGTGTGAGTGTGTGTGTGTGCGTGTGTGTGTGTGTGTGTGTAAGACCCCACAGTCCGCTACTGCCACTGACTATCACTGTGACAGAGGAAGGAAAATATTACTGTTATAGATGATGTCACTGATGGACTTACCTGAGCAGGTGAGCTCCACAATGGAGGAAGAGGAAGATGATGATGCACATTCCCTCAGTGTAGATCCAGAATGAACACAGTCAGAATTGATCCTCCATACAGATCTGACTGAGGCTTCATTTCTGCTTCCTGTTGAAACAGCAGAGCCACAGTCCAGATCTCTGCAGGCTGCTGCTGCTGCCTTCAGGGTCCAGTAAAAGTCATCCACTGGTCTCCACTCTGATCGTTTCACCTCCAGTCTACCTGCACAGCGGCTGGCTCCTCCCACCAACCTGACAGGCTCTGAACAGAAACAAGAGAGTCATCAGTAAAAGAATAAAGTGAGTTTCATTAGAACAGAAATGAAGCCAAATCAAAGCTGCAGCTCCTCTTCTACCTGAGCAGGTGAGTCCAACAGCTTTGCCAGGTGAGCAGGTGCTTCTAGCTGAGTCTGATCTTCCACAGTCCAGGAGAGCAGACTCATGGCCTCCACACTGGAACTCTTTGGTCCACATCGGAGCCTCCACTTCTCCATAGAGCGCCCCCTGGAGGACTGAAGGAGCCCCACAGCCGAGCTCCCTACAGACCACCTCTGCACCCTGCTGGTCAAAGTCAGCTTCACACACTGAGGACCACGACTGCTCAGACTTCACCTCCAGTCTGCCTGAACACAGACTAGTCCCATTCACCAGCCTGACAGAGTCTGGAGAGAGAGAACCATCATTAGTTTGGGGAATATTTACCTGCAACATTCATACCAATAAAGCTTTTTAGAATATGAAAGTAAGAACTGATAAAGAGAGAGAGCACATTCATACCTGACTCAAGTCTTTATTTATAGGAAATATTTCAAGCTATTTGTAGGATTTGAACTTGTCTTACAATGCTCCATCTTGTGGGAGCATTGTGGGAAAGAGAAACACATAGAAGCAGCCCAGACGTCAGGTGATGGAGACACATGAACACATTAAAGCAGGAGGCAGAACAAACTGGTAAAGTCTGACTTCCACCTGTATGTAGATGAATTACTGTTCTGAAAATATCTTTAAAAGCACAAACTGTTATCCAAATGTAAACTAAAGGACATCCTAACAAACAAAAGTCAAAGCACAAGATTAAAACCTGCTATAAAAGGACTAACAGATCTTTGAATACAGGCACTAACACTACACAACAACTCTATTAACATGATGATTTCTACAGCTGTTAAAAGGTGGGTGACCTCAGTAACTGTTGGAAACACAGCACTAAAACTGACAGATAGTTTCTGTTATAAACACTAAATGCTGATTCATCTAGAAGTCAAACTGTTGTCTTGATTTGGCTTTAAGTTTGAGGAAATGAGTTCCTCTTAAGTCAGTTGAGTTGTTTAGTTATATTACAAACATGGATCTATATTAAGGAGCATATAGACGGTGTGGCTGAGGTAAGGTAGGGTTTACTCAAGCTTTTTTTACCACTACAGCCCTGCTCACAACAAACCAGTTTCACAGTCATCATCAGATTCTCACATGTTGACGTACTGACGTTGATGGCTGAGTCGGTCAAGTCTGACAGTCTGACAGTGACATCACTAGATCAAGGACAACGTTTACACACATATTTGATGCACTGTCACTATGGTTTGCAAAAGGACTTATCCTTCAGTGATGATGATGATGATAACTGAAAGTCTTCTGTTTTAATCTTCATAGTGATAATTGTGTGTAATTTGTTATTTCTTTGTAGTTCATTTGCACCTTTAGTTTCATTAGGCCCTAAAAATAATACTGTAGTTGTCTGATTTGGGATCAGACTTGATCTTGCTGGTGTCACTTTATTACACTCAATTTTATGTTTATTCTTGTTCATCAATTTATAGTTTATTCAAAACATTTTGGTCAAAATATTTTATTTTGTTTATAGTTTGGATGTTTGTTTTGATCTTGATGTTAATGCAGCTAAATTCCTTAAATGAAGTTTTTTATGATTAAAAAGTAGAATTTGTTGTCATATATATGCAGATGGAATATGATGCAGATTTGGTTTGAGTAGAAACGGCTTTGGTTGAAATAAATGAACGTTGATCAGTGAGAGGTGATCACACAACACAGAGAACTCCTACATTCATGTGTAATACAGAGGAGTCAGAGAGCAGAGGAGGAAACAGATTAACATCCTCAGCTGCCTTCAGATCAGACAGAAAACAGCTGATCAACATGTTAATAAGACATTCATACAACACTGCACGCACAATAGTTTCCATCAGAAACAAGTAGTGAACACAACACTGACATATCATCAGCTTTTAACTTGATATATTGAACTTGTTAGCAAACAGTTGCTTATTTGTTTAGGCAGCAAGCAACAAGTATATTAATTAGTAATGTAGTTGTTGCTTGTAAGGTGGATGTGACTGAGCTGCTCAGGAGAACTGCAGGGTGTGTGAGTGAACCACAGCAGGTTGCTTAAAGCTGCAGATTGTCTCAGTTTGAAGCAATGAGCCTCCAGGAACAAGCTAACTTCTCTACCCTTTAGGATGCCGTCGTCCTGGATAAGTTTACAGTTCAGTCCAATGGAAACCAGCGACCAGAGGAGGTCCGTCAGGACCTTCAGGACCTTCTCTGCAGGCCCGACCGTTTATGAGAGGTGTCATTATTAGTTCATAAAATATTACACATCAGTAATTATAAGGTTATTAAAACAATTTTATTTAATTAGTTATAAAATAATTTATGTGATTTTTAAAAAATATTTAGTTTGATTTCAGTTACTATCATAACCATAAACCCAGTATCTGGAGCTAGAACTGGATGTGTCTGCCTCTGCCTTTGCCTCACGCAGGACTCACGCAGGACTCACGCAGGACTCATGCAGGACTCACGTAGGACTCACGTAGGACTCACGCAGGACTCACGCAGGACTCATGCAGGACTCACGTAGGACTCACGTAGGACTCACGCAGGACTCACGTAGGCCTCATGCAGGCCTCACGCAGGCCTCACGTAGGATTCACGCAGGCCTCACGTAGGACTGACGTAAGCCTCATGCAGGACTCTTACAGGACTCGCGCAGGACTCGCGTAGGACTCGCGTAGGACTCGCGCAGGACTCGCGTAGGACTCGCGCAGGACTCACGCAGGACTCACGTAAGCCTCATGCAGGACTCTTACAGGACTCGCGCAGGACTCGCGCAGGACTCACGCAGGACTCACGCAGGACTCGCGCAAGACTCGCGCAGTACTCACGCAGGACTCACGGAGGTCTCACGCGGGACTCACGCAGGACTCGCGCAAGACTCACGCAGGACTCGCGCGGGACTCACGCAGGACTCACGCAGGTCTCGCGCAGGACTCACGTAAGACTCATGTAGGACTCACGTAGGACTCACGTAGGACTCACGCAGGACTCATGCAGGACTCACGTAGGACTCACGTAGGACTCACGCAGGACTCACGCAGGACTCACGCAGGACTCACGCAGGCCTCACGCAGGCCTCACGTAGGATTCACGCAGGCCTCACGTAGGACTGACGTAAGCCTCATGCAGGACTCTTACAGGACTCTTACAGGACTCGCGCAGGACTCGCGTAGGACTCGCGCAGGACTCGCGTAGGACTCGCGCAGGACTCACGCAGGACTCACGTAAGCCTCATGCAGGACTCTTACAGGACTCGCGCAGGACTCGCGCAGGACTCACGCAGGACTCACGCAGGACTCGCGCAAGACTCGCGCAGTACTCACGCAGGACTCACGGAGGTCTCACGCGGGACTCACGCAGGACTCGCGCAAGACTCACGGAGGTCTCACGCGGGACTCACGCAGGACTCACGCAGGTCTCGCGCAGGACTCGCGCAAGACTCGCGCAAGACTCACGCAGGACTCGCGCAGGACTCACGCAGGACTCACGCAGGACTCGCGCAGGACTCACGTAAGACTCATGTAGGACTCGCACAGGACTCACGCAGGACTCACGCAGGACTCACGTAGGACTCACGCAGGCAGGCATTGCAGAAAGAAACGGAGGATGGATTTTGTTTTCCAGTGACTGGTGAGTCCTGCTGTATTAATTATCTATAGAGGTGATTAAGATTGTTGTTGGTAATGCTCGACTTTGCTGCTGTGAGAAATATGGCCTAATTTCTATCTTTCAGAAAATCTTTCCTTTATTGTCTTTTTGTTGAGCAACATGAGTGAACGTTTACCATCGGAAGACCGGGTTGGCAGTTTAGCTAATGCATGTGTGGGAGAAATAACCAGGTTAGCATAGTTTCAGCTTGTTGAGCCGGTGCTTTGAGTACATTTGTTAACAGGTGTCAGAAGGTGATTTTGTAATGGACTTATTCTTAATGACGTAGTTTTTATATTGTTTAGATGATAGTTGTTGGTGATGAGTGCACTTCAGCCTCTTTTACACAGCCCGTTCAAAGCAGGAATACTGCGCCTGTAATCCGCCTCGCTGTTCTGTGTGACAGCCGGCACGGCGGGATCGGGAGCTGACGCTGTTGTTTAGCCCGTATTCAGACCACATCAGGCGGTGCGGCGTACAGCTGCAGGGTTGAGGAGGTGTGCAGGGATGCAGGTGTGTTTGTGCTTTGGAAAGTAACCGTTGTGAAACAATCAGAAAATAACGTTTTAATGATCTGATTCATCAGCTTCCTCACTAACGTTACTAGCGCTCCCTCTCTCCATTCACTCTCTAGCTCACTCGACCACAGCTGCTCTCTCTCTCTCTCTCTCTCTCGTCTTTTTTAAAATGAGTCGGGAAGCCGACAGAAAAGTCTAACTTAACTTTAATGTTGTCAAACAAAGAGAAATGTCCTCCCCTCGTCCTAGTAACGTCTCTTTACTTGCTTATGGCAGAGTTTACAGCTCTGATCAGTCTGATCTCCGTCACGCCTCTGAATCCAGAACGCCGCTACGCTATGAAAAGCTCACACGGAGGCGGCTTTATGCCGGCTCACTGTAAAAAAGTAAAGGCAAAGGCGTCTTTATGGCTATAATGCATTTCTCTGTATAAAGAGGTGTGAGTGTGTGTGTGTGTGTGTGTGTGTGTGCGTGTGTGTGTGTGTGTGCAAGACCCCACAGTCCGCTACTGCCACTGACTATCACTGTGACAGAGGAAGGAAAATATTACTGTCATAGATGATGTCACTGATGGACTTACCTGAGCAGGTGAGCTCCACGATGGAGGAAGAGGAATCTGATGATGCACAGTCCCTCAGTGCAGATCCAGAATGAACACAGTCAGGTTTGATCCACCATACAGATCTGTCTGAGGCTTCATTTCTGCTTCCTGTTGAAACAGCAGAGCCACAGTCCAGATCTCTGCAGGCTACTGCTGCTGCCTTCAGGGACCAGTAAAAGTCACTCACTGGTCTCCACTCTGATCGTTTCACCTCCAGTCTACCTGCACAGCGACTGGCTCCTCCCACCAACCTGACAGGCTCTGAACAGAAACAAGAGAGTCATCAGTAAAAGAATAAAGTGAGTTTCATTAGAACAGAAATGAAGCCAAATCAAAGCTGCAGCTCCTCTTCTACCTGAGCAGGTGAGTCCAACAGCTTTGCCAGGTGAGCAGGTGCTTCTAGCTGAGTCTGATCTTCCACAGTCCAGGAGAGCAGACTCATGGCCTCCACACTGGAACTCTTTGGTCCACATCGGAGCCTCCACTTCTCCATAGAGCGCCCCCTGGAGGACTGAAGGAGCCCCACAGCCGAGCTCCCTACAGACCACCTCTGCATCCTGCTGGTCAAAGTCAGCTTCACACACTGAGGACCACGACTGCTCAGACTTCACCTCCAGTCTGCCTGAACACAGACTAGTCCCATTCACCAGCCTGACAGAGTCTGGAGAGAGAGAACCATCATTAGTTTGGGGAATATTTACCTGCAACATTCATACCAATAAAACTTTATAGAATATGAAAGTAAGAACTGATAAAGAGAGAGAGCACATTCATACCTGACTCAAGTCTTTATTTATAGAAAATATTTCAAGCTATTTGTAGGATTTGAAAATGTCTTACTCAGGCTCTATCTTGTGGGAGCATGAAGAACGACACTGTGGTGGACAGCAATGCATGATACCAGAAATAAATATGTACAACTTTAAAAGGAGGTGTCTCTCTGTTATAAGGTAGTCACGCCCCCTCATAACTCTGTTCACAGGAGAATAATGGATGAAGCTACAGCTAATCTGAATTAGACTCCTCCTGTTTTCCTCTGTCAGATTATTGCTTTCAGCAGTAGCAGCTCATGCTATCAGACCTCAGCTCAGACTACAGTGAACTGTAATTGTTAAAGCTGGTCTGAGGTAGGGATGCCCCCTGAAACCTGGTTCTGAATTGGATCCAGTATTAAACAGTTAAAACCTGAGATATTTTTAAGGTCAGTTCTTTTATCAGTACCTGAAGTAAACAAGGAGTGAGATTATTGGATGGTAAAATCGGGTTTTGGTTCTGCTTGTTTCAAGCAGTATCAATAAAGAACTGGACTGATAAGGAGTATTGATGAGAGTAGTAGTATTGATAAAATCCTAAAGAAACTGATCACTAGTCTGAAGTCAGTACATCTGATCATCATGTTGACACTGAGCTGACAGAGAGCAGCAAACTGGTCTGTTTACACTGTTAATGTGAATGATTAAATATCATATACATACAGTATATTGTAACTCAAAACTACTACTAAACTACTCCTGCTTTCTCTTGTAGTGTGACATGTAGACCCCCTGTGTTTTTTTACACTTCAAGTCTATTTCTGTTGCATTTAGTGAAGCGTAATCTGCACAGACGGCTGTAAACATCCTGCTGTATATGCGTTTTAGGGATGTATGATATTGGATGTTTTGCCAATATCTGATATTAACTGTACAAATGTTTTTCCACCTGGCTGAGGAGACTATTACACATGCAATCATAGATTCTACTAAGTATCATTAAGAAAGACGATATATGAAGGAAGAACCAAGGAAGACTGGAGTTCAGGAGCTCAGCATTTAAAAAATTAAAGCATTAATGAACCTGCCAAGTGGGAGCAGCAGTAGTTTTCTTAGAGTTTATTAGACAGACAGGATTAATGTGCAGGATTTAATCTTTGGTCCACAGTCTGAAGCAGAGGGTGGCAGTAATGCATCTGATACGCTGGTTGCCACCTGCTGTTATAAACCAAAAAGATGTAGAAGAAAAAATGTTTTCAAACAGAGTGGTACATCCTGTCAGCCGAGGTGTTTCCTATCTGTGCAGCTGAACACAGCAGCTCCTCCTGGACTGTTTCACCCTGACGGTCCCGGTGTTTCCTCTGCAGGCTGCACTTCACTCAGCTGCCCGACAGACCTGCTGCTTCTTCCAACCTGAATAACTAACCGAGGCTCGGTGCTCCGGTTGGATCCAAACGGAGAGTCGGGGCCAGCTGGGAGGCTAGCGTGTTAGATGCAGGATGATTGGAGGGAAGCACAGCCAGCTAGCCTCCACTAGTAATAAAAAATGATGGAGTTATATGAAAAGGTTGGATGGTCGTCACTGGCATCTAGAAGGCAGCAGCAGACTGTCTTCATTTATAAGGCCTTGCTTTCTTTGCCAAGTTATTTAACATCTTTAGTTGAGCTCAGAGCTGAAAACCATGACACCAGATCAGAGAGCAGTTTAGCTTTAAAAGTTCCTAATACAAGCTCTGAACTGGGGAAGACTGGTTTCCAGTTTCCTTACTACTGGAATGAACTTCAACACAGCTTACTGTGCACTCACATCCAAAGATTCATAAGTAACAAAAGCAGCTGGCAGTGGTTCATTTCCAATGAAAGCTGGAGACGAAGGGCTTCAGACGCCTTGGCAGCAGCGAGCAGCACGATGTCAGCACCAAGAGCTACAAGCTGAAGTTCAGCAGAGTTTAACTTTATGCAAATAAGCAGCAACCAACTCAGATCAGGATTTGATTTTCTACCCACAGCAACCGCTGTACTAAAGTTTGTAGCAAACATTTTTTACTACGGTATTAATATTAGGCTATTTCTACAATTATTGTTCTAGATGTATTCTATAACGAGCCTATAATGCTTTATTCCACAGGATACTCAGCCAACAATGTGGTTTTGAAAATAAAACAGCATTTTCCTTTTTTTAAATGACAGGAATATACTAAACACATTTTTCTTCCTAAATAATATAAAGTGGAAACATGAAAACATGATCATCCTATAGCTCTACTACGAACATGATATGTGCCACAACTGAACGTGATGTCTGCAGCACTGCTTGAACGACCCCTGCTGACGACCGCTAGAGGGCTGCAGTGAGCAACCAGCGACCAGAGCGCCCCCTGCTGATGACCACTAGAGGGCCGTCAGTGAGCAGCCAGCGACCAGAGCGCCCCCTGCTGATGACTGCTAGAGGGCTGCAGTGAGCAGTCAGTGACCAGAGCGCCCCCTGCTGATGACCGCTAGAGGGCTGCAGTGAGCAGTCAGTGACCAGAGCGCCCCCTGCTGATGACCGCTAGAGGGCTGCAGTGAACAGCCAGCGACCAGAGCGCCCCCTGCCGATTACCGCTAGAGGGCTGCAGTGAACAGCCAGCGACCAGAGCGCCCCCTGCTGATGACTGCTAGAGGGCTGCAGTGAGCAGTCAGTGACCAGAGCGCCCCCTGCTGATGACCGCTAGAGGGCTGCAGTGAACAGCCAGCGACCAGAGCGCCCCCTGCCGATGTCCGCTAGAGGGCTGCAGTGAACAGCCAGCGACCAGAGCGCCCCCTGCTGATGACCGCTAGAGGGCTGCAGTGAGCAGCAGCTGGTGACCAGAGCGCCCCCTGCTGCTGCTCATCAATCTCTTGGTGTGAGCGCCCAGTTAAAGTTAGAGAACCTTTTAGTTTTACTAGCTGCTGTTCTTCATCATATTTGTGACTGTTTTACGTCGTGTGTCTGTCAGTATGTATGATGATTATTTTGTGACTGTGATGTGAATGAACTGTCGTATTGTGATCCTGTGTATATGTAACCTGTTCTCAGGTCTCTCTTGCAAACAGACTCAGATGTCTGTAAGAGCCATAATTGACTGTAAGTAGAACTGAGTTTTGTTATATTTCATGTTATTGCAAGGAAGAGAATATATTTATTACCTCATGAATTATGTTTGTTTATTGAAATGAGTAATTTGTTTGAATAGTGAGCTCATATTGAGACGTGGTTACTACACATGGGTAGAAGGTTACAAAGTTCACGCTTGCTTTAAGAAACGACACTTACGTTAGAAGAAAGTCAGAAGAAAGTTAAGAGTTGAACTAATCAGGTTTTTGACCGTGTAAACGTATGAACTGTGTTAATGTAACAGAACAACAGGTTGGATATTACCAAGTTCTCCGTTTGAGAGAAGCTCAGTCGGATTTCTTTTGGATGGTCAAAAGATGAATGAACGGATCTCTGCCCTTCTGTGGAGTTGTGGATTATTAACAACTATGTGAATACGTGTCAACAAGTTCTCCCTGGCTGGCTTTCTAAAGGCTTTATAAAAACACTGGATTTCATCCCCATAATCTCAATGAGACTCCTGAATAAATAAAGCTTCATAATAAATATACATTGTTGGTTTTATATATGAATTTTCTGATCTTTTCTCTGTTATCATACCTGAGTCTGACAATATTCTGATAGATTAAAATAAAGAACTAACCAGCAGTAAAATAACTTTATATCTAACTGTAAGAATCCAAAATGTTTAACAGCTTTTAAAACTTGATATCTAAAGATTAATTCTGACACCAGCAGATCAGTGTGGTGTTAACATGTATCACTGTTTGATGATAACAGACTCTTTGCCTACCTGAGCTGTTGGCACTGTTACAGAGGTTGATGGTGAGGTTGGCAACGATGTCCAGGAGGAACGAGGAGTCGATGACACTGAACATGTGAATTTCATCAGGATCTGAGGCGATGCTCCTCAGCTGAGCCTCGTTTACATTCTTTACACCTGAGAGAAAAATGTTAAAACTGAACCATAAAAACTTAAAATAAGAAAACAATTTGGTTGGAAAAGTAATAAAATTATTGTTTCCTGCTGCTTCCTGCTCCTTAATTAAACCTGAATTGACAGAACATGCTGATGGTTGTGCATTTTTAATCCCATTAAACAGAAATCATATGTCCTTCATTATCACTACCAAAGCACACCACATATTTAGATTTACTTTCTTCCTTGTGAGCAGCAGATTGGTTTAATTCATTTCAGCCCATTATTAAAAGACTTGATTTAATAATGTAAGACATTAAATGATATAAACTATAAATGCAGTCATACACATCATCTTAAGAGTCTTACTAACTAACGTTTTCATTGTAGCAAAATATCATGTTTAATTCATATTAATGTCACGTTATTCTTTCATGGTAAAATAATGTAGTTTCAGAGTTGGAGAGAGAAAGTCAATCACCAATAGTGTAGATCTCAATGCCGTCGTCTCTCAGGTGCTGTGAGTGGAGGGATACGTCGTCCCGAGACTTTCCATCAGTAATCAGGATGAGAATTTTTTGGGAGTCTGAACGCATTCCCGCATCGGGTTTAAAGAACTCATATCGGATGTCTATCAGAGCTTTTCCTGTATGACAGAAATAAAGAGGCTTTAAAAGATACAGAGACTTTATTTCATGTGTTGCTTGTTCCAGACATAAAGGTCCCGTTACTTTGTTCATAGACTGTTAGGTGACTGACAGCTGCAGCACTTCAACACCTGTGTAACAAAATATCTGGTTCTTTGATAAAAAGTCAAAGCTAGAAGCCTGTAGACATAAAAACTGAAAGAGAGAAGTTAACTACGACTCCCAAGATGCATTTCAGTCAGAAACATCCAATCACAGAGCTTCAAATTCTATTGTGAGACTTTTATTTGTATTATTATAATTATTATAATCACTATCACTATAACAGCATCAGCAGTCTGTGATATATAACATTATACCATGATACTGTACAATAATGTTATATGACAATATTAATAATCATAAGACTATTACAATAACATTATTATTAAAGGAACATTCTGGTTCATTTCAACCTGATGTATTTCCCATAAATGTGGCCATTGTGTCTCTATGTGTCTGGCTAACTTTGTTCTCTCAGCTCTGTTATAGAGATTCAAGGGATTCAGTAAAAGACGTTTATTACACACAATGATGAACATCAGGGCGAGCTGCTGAGACTCCTACAGCTTTCCACA
>NC_089530.1:31935672-31945672 GCF_963924715.1 Thunnus thynnus
GTCGTCCATATTTATAGTCTGTGACGTGTTGAACTCTCTTCTCGTCCAGCGAGGGGAGAAGCTCCAGAAGAAAAGGGGGAGAAGCACACGTGCACAATTCACCTCCGTTGGTGATCTGGCTGACCGAAAAAGCGAACCTTCTCCCAGCGCAGACACACTGAAAGGGACGAGACTTGTTTCCGACCAGTACAGAAAGGGGAGTGATGTCACGGCTGCATTGCCATGGCTCCTCCCACATACTAAATCACAGTTGTGTGTAAGACATGTGATAGATACGTAGCCCAAACGTCCACGTGACCACAGCGTAGGCAAACATTCAGCCCTACGCCGTCCCTACGTCAAAAAGGAGCGGCTATGTCGACGTCCACCAATAGAACGGAAGCCTTAATGGTCAAAATGACTTAAGACGTTCAAAATGGACGTGTTAACTGTCGTCTTAAGATGTACAAATTAGACATATTAATGCGAACTTCAAATTAGACGTTTTGATCCATATGGCTTGCCGTACTTAGCCTGTTCACTGATGCACGGAGCAGGTTAGGACATCTTAACAGTGAAAAACTAAAACAATCTCATGTTTGCTTGTTTGCATCCTGTCCAGTTAGGAATCATGTAACGGAGCTGAGAGAACAAAGTTAGCATCACACATAGAGCCACAATGGCCACATTTATGGGAAATATATCAGGTTCAAATAAACCAGAATTTTCCTTTAATATTTCTGGAATCACTATAAATGAAAATACTTTTTACTAAGTTTATCTGAAGTCTGTTCTGAAGATGTTATTTGTTAGCAGAGACACAGTTTTCTTGATCAGTCAAGAGACTGAATTTCATTCACAAATTGCTGGATATATTCAATATATTCTTATTACTATAAATACTTCAAGTGAAAATATGGATCACTAACAGCTTCTCTTTCCACCGCTGACAGACCTAAATACAGAAAGTAAATATATTTGGATCTAATCAGAGTCTCTGCCTCAGTCCCTCACAGTGTAAAGCTGGTGTGGATCAGACAGTCTGCTGTTAAATTACCTATGCTGTGGTAGTCTCCTCCTCTCTTTGGCAGGTTGGCTACGGCCTCCAGCAGGGATTGTTTGGTCTGGTGGGCGTTCAGGTACCACTGGGTCCTTGATCTTTCTTTGCACTGAACCAGACCTGCAAAAAACACACAGAAATGTGTGAAACTGACACACTGACCCAGCTTTTGATTTTAAATGATAATGAGAATAACAATGAGAATAATGATAATTGTTGTTTTACAAGCTGAATCATAATTACTATGAGTTATAAATGTGTGTTTCAGTAGATGAAGCACTGAATTTTAAGGTAGGTGTATCACCTGAACATTTCATTTTGAACGTTTTGAGAATTCTGCAAGTTATTACAAAGCTAAAATATGTCTGCATGTTTTGGGAAATAACTGGCAGTAATGGAGGCTGTATGCAGACAGCAGTTATTTAGCTTAAACATGTAATTTGGGAGCTGCACCTGTATTTGAATATTTTCACATTGTGGTGTAAAGATTTTAGTATTTTGAGTACTTTATACACAAGCAGTAGTAGTAATAGTACTAGGAGCAGTAGTGTGAATAGTTGTAACTGATTGATGAAAACAATCAGTTAAACAAACCCCAAGCATGCCTTAACGACATAAAGACCTGGATGACCTGCAATTTTCTGCTACTAAACTCAGATAAAACTGAAGTTATTGTGTTTGGCCCTAAACACCTTAGAAACACATTATCTAATGATAAAGCTACTCTGGATGGCATTACCCTGGCCTCCAGCACCACCGTAAGGAATCTGGGAGTTATAATTGATCAGGATATGTCCTTTAACTCCCACATAAATCAAATCTCAAGGACTGCCTTTTTTCACTTACGTAATATCACAAAAATCACCCTAAAAGATGCAGAAAAACTAGTCCACGCATTTGTTACTTCTAGGCTGGATTATTGCAATTCCTTATTATCAGGCTGCTCTAACAAGTCTCTAAAGACTCTCCAGCTGGTCCAGAATGCAGCTGCACGTGTTCTGACTAAAACTAGAAAAAGAGACCACATTTCTCCCATTTTAGCTTCGCTGCATTGGCTTCCTGTAAAATCTAGAATAGAATTTAAAATCCTTCTCCTAACTTACAAAGCCCTTAATGGTCAGGCACCATCATATCTTGAAGAGCTCATAATACCGTATTATCCCACTAGAACACTGCGCTCCCAGTATGCAGCTTACTGGTGGTTCCTACAGTCTTTAAAAGTAGAATGGGAGGCAGAGCCTTCAGCTATCAGGCTCCTCTTCTGTGGAACCATCTTCCAGATTCAGTCCGGGGTGCAGACACCCTCTCTATGTTTAAGAGTAGGCTTAAAACTTTCCTTTTTGATAAAGCTTATAGTTAGGGCCGACCTCCTCTCCATCTGTATGCATTCATGTAACGTCAATGCATGTCACTAACTTTGCTTCTTCCCCAGAGTTTTTTGTGCTTTCGCATCTCACAGGAACCCCGGGTTCTGGGCCGAGCCTTCGCGGTCCTTCACAGTCCTGATGGCATCCTTCCCTGGCTGTTGATACTTATACTTATTGTTGTTGTTATGATTGTTGTTATTCTGCCCCCCCCCCTTTCCCTCTCTCTTTCTCTCTCTCAACCCAACCGGTCAAAGCAGATGGCCGCCCACCAAGAGCCGGGGTCTGCTTGAGGTTTCTACCCGTTAAAGGGGAGTTTTTCCTGCTGCTGTCGCCAAGTGCTGCTCATGGGGGAATTGTTGGGTCTCTGTAAATTAAAGAGTTTGGTCTTGACCTGCTCTATGTGAAAAGTGCCCTGAGATGACTTTTGTTGTGATTTGGCGCTATATAAATAAAAATTGATTGATTGACTGTAGTAGTAAAATCATTACCGATCTGGACTTTGTCAGGGCCGATGTTGAAGTTGCTGACTACTTGAGTTAGAAAGGACTTAATGTTTTCATGGTCTTCAGAGGTGGTGTTCTTGGATTCACAGACCAACAGCACGATGTCAGCCTTGGCTGTGCTTTCACACTGAGAACCTGGAAGAAAACAGAGGATTGTGGGATACAATACACAAGAGACCAGATATAGAAGCAAGACTAAGACTGTGTCTGAAACCACTCACTATTTACTACAAAGTTCACTCTATTTACCCTCCTCCATTTTGTTTCAGTGTGTGAATTCTGTGTGTAAATTTATCCAACATTTAGAGCCTCAAATGATCCACAATGGAACGAAAAAGTCGTGTTCATGTCATGTACACTACTTCCTGCAAACAATCCCACAATGCCATGCGTTGCATTTTATAGATCTGATATAGATTTTATAGAAATTAGCGGTGTGCAGCTCTACAGCGAGCAGTGATGACGTCCAAAATCTAGATTTTCACTTTTCAATGCTAACATTAGCATATTTTATTAGTTATTAGTTTGAGGGTATTTGTTCATAAACCAAAGTGGATTCATTGTCCTCCACTGATGGAGGTGCGGGTAACGTCCTCCAGCTCCTCCTGGGGGATCAGAGGCGTTCCCAGACCAGATGAGATATATTCTCTCTTTTTACCTGTTGGTTGGTTATCTTCAGCCTGGAGTCCTGCAGAGAAAATCAGAAAATTAATATTTATATTGTTGCAGAGCTGTGAACTGAACAAACACTGTGAGGCTTTGCAGCAGCTCAGAGCTCATCTCACTGAAAACACACAGATGTTGAAGTCGATGCTACAAACAATTATAATTTGTGTATGAAAATAACATGTTAAATTTACAGTAACTAGAAAACTGAGCTACTGCAGTATGAGGTACTCTCAATTATTCTGGGGTGAAAATAATCCTCATAAAAAGACAAAAAATGAAGGAAAAACAAACGTCTCTCTTTGCCTGGTCAGTCTGAAACTTTAAAATCTTTTTTCTCGACCTCACTGCTTCTACTTTCTGCTTCTTCTCTGAAGAGCAGCAGATGAGATGAACACATGAACACAAGCTCAACAGACGCTTCATACAGAGTTAAAGGAAAACTAACATGTTGGGTTGTTTCCTGTCTGATCGTCTGACTGCTCGTGTTTCTGACCTATCAGACGTCTTTTTAGTGATGTCACCATGTTCACAGATCTCTGATATTAACTTGTTGAGTACGATGTTGTTATTACTGATAGAAATGATGAACAAAACTATGAAAATAAGCCAGAATTATGTTTTAGTGCAACAGACTGGTTCATATAGAGTTAACCAACAGACTGGTTCATATATCAATTTTTATTTATATAGCACCATATCACAACAGAAGTCATCTCAAGGCACTTTTCACATAGAGCAGGTCCAGACCGTACTCTTTAATTTACAGAGACCCAACAATTCCCCCATGAGCAGCACTTGGTGACAGCGGTAAGGAAAAACTCCCCTTTAACGGGTAGAAACCTCAAGCAGAACCCGGCTCTTGGTGGGCGGCCATCTGCTTTGACCGGTTGGGTTGAGAGAGAGAAAGAGAGAGGGAAAGGGGGAGGGGGGACAGGAGAGTTAACCAACAGACTGGTTCATATAGAGTTAACCAACAGACGGGTTCATATAGAGTCAATGCAAAACAGCAGCTCAGAATGACTTCAATACCCAGAAATCCTGTGTGGTGACATCATATAACCACTGTGCTATTTAAAGACTGTATGTGTGATGAGCAGCTTCTCAGAGCTGAAGCCTCTAACCGCAGGTTAAAGCATCAGTTCACTGGAATTATTATTATATCTCAGTACGAGCTCATGCTGTGCAGCCAGACTTTGTTTAAACTTGCAGGACTTTATTTTAAATTCTAGATGAGATCCCAACGTTTTCAAAAATACCCAAACTGTCTTCTGAATTTTGGGGAAATGTGTCTAAAATGATGCAGCAGCAGAAATGTAGATTATTTCCATCTGATGGAACGATGCAGCAATAAAAACATGGAGCCTTTTTGAAGAATTCACTCATGAGTGAATATGAACAACATGATAGACAATATGTCCGACGCTGTCAGAGTGGAGTTTGATTATTTTAACAATCTTTAAGTGATGAAAAGGGGAAACTGGATTTTAGGGTGTTAAGTGTGAGAAACAGTTTGACAGAGTTACAGGAAGCAGCTCAAACACGTATATTTGATAAGAAGAAAAAGTGTTTCGCAACAGTCAGTCCTTTACATGACAGGAAATGCTCTGCTGTTGCCATGGTAACAGATGTATACTGTGTAATCTCACATCAGATGCTCATCAGTTAGTTTGTCCTCAAAAACTTTCCTGTCACAGAAAAACCTCTCAACTTAATTTTGATGACCCCTCCCCAGGAAAATATAAAAAGAAGACAGACATCCGTCATCGGACTGTTTTCTTAGTCTGACATGTAGACATATACTGTAGCCTGTTTATTTTTATGATAACAGCATGTTGTGCTGTTGCATGATGGGATTATTTTCTATTCAGTATTGAAGTTTGATGCACATAGAGCTGAATTAAACAGTGACTTGCAAGAATGACATTAAGAGTATTGACACATCTGGCCGAGTATCCACAGTACTGAAAGGAGCGTCGGGGGATTTAATTCTGACATGTTAAATTAACATTAGACCTTTAGTTTTGTTGTATATGATCACATCTCCTATGTGTCCAGATGAGGAAAGACATGAACATGACATCACATCACTGAGAGTGAAAACATCACACTACTTGATGAATTACTTTTTAAAAAATGGATTTAAATTTTCCTGCAAATGCAGTGGTCAAGTTCAAGTTTCATAATTATTTTATAAATGTTGCTGTAACAGCTGAGAGAAATAACCTCATATGTTTCATAATCTATATAGAATCACTGTGGTTCTGATTTATTTTCCTGAATAAAAATGTTTCAAAAACACAAATAGCACCCTGTGTATAAGTACACATATAACTCTCCTGTAGCTCCTGATGCTTTCATGTAAATGTTTACTGGGCTACACTGTTATATGGAAGCTCTTATATGTCACATTACAGCAACAAAATAACACATCAAATGATTAAAACACATCAAATAAATGTAAAATCCAAACATCCTAAATAAACAGCTCCAATAATGTCACCCATCTAATAATGAACACAGAGGTAGAATAATAAAAAGTCACTTATTAAATGAGAAAAGTCCAAAAAGAACCTCCTCACAAATGAAGTTCAGCTGCATCTTTTTTATTTTCAGGTCTATGTTTAGCTTTCGCCACCAGATGTCACAATTTCATTATTTAATGAGGGTCTTCCTCATGTGTTGCTCATGTCCTGCACCGGCCTGTCAATCAAACTGCCTTCAAAGTCCCTCCCTGTTCTTCTTAATATACCCACAGTCCCTGCAAGTGATGGTCACGTGACCCACAAACAGCCCGAAGACGTCAGCAGGATTTTACATTTATATGCTCTGAATTTTCATTATTAGATGATGAACACATGAATTATTGGTTTGTTATTAGAAGTTAAAGAGATAAAACTCATTACAGCAAGTATCAGAACTTTAACTGAACACACTTCACTACATTTTACTGACCATGTTGACTTTTACTGCAGTTTTCAAAGCTGCTGTTTGACTTGAACTCAGTATTTTTACATTACAGCAGAGTCTTACCTGAGCTCCACAGCAGCAGCAACAGCATCAGCAGGTGATCCATGTCCAGGTAGACGTCCGTCTCCGTCTCTGTGTCGTCTCTCTCTGCTCGTCTGTTGGACTCATCGTGTCTTTTTATGTTAATCAGATGTGGTGTTTCCTCTGAATCCTTTATCTCTTCATCAGCTTCATGTGCTTTCTGACAGGAAGCTGCTAGCTGAAGTGGCTCTGAGCGGCTTCATCATGTGACTGACAGCTAAAGTAAATGAAGGGCGTTTATCCAACGCACCTCTCATTCATACACACTCCAGCCTGTTATTTGCACTGGGGATGGGGGGGCTTCCATTTAGAAAGGTTGGACCAACCAACTAAAACCTGATGCTCACATGTGGTTTGGATCACCATGACAACACGCAACCAATCATGACAGCTCATTTGGTTTGTAAGGATCAGAGCTATTGATATGTTGATTGACAGTGAGATGGACCGATCGGTGGGTGTAGCAGCCTCACTTGAACAGCCGGCAGTGAAAGGGTTAATGTGAATCTAATGAAGTGACAGGAAAGAGTCTGAGGACAAACTCACTGATGAGCAGCTGAGATTATACTGCTGTTACCGTGGCAACATCACCGCAGTTATTGCGACATACATACCGTACAGTCTGTGAAATCCAGGTTGTCACAAAATGCTCAATAAACAGTAACATCATGTGACAGCAGTGATGGATGAAGTACTCAGATCCTTTACTGCATGAAAAGTCCTACTACAGTAAAAGTACATTAAAGTATTGCAGTAAAAGTTGTCACATCCTGCCTGGACTTTGTGTGTTTGGACTCTTTGTGTTTTTGTGTTCTTTGGGGTTTCCTGTGTTGCACTTCTGTTGACTCCTGGTCCGGAGCAGGTTATGTTCCGAGTTTCGGCTTAAATCGGTAATAAAAAGTGCCGCCCACTAACTACCTGATTTACTGCCAAGTCCGTTTAACACTGCTAGTACTGCAGCTATTAGAACACCGATTAGAATATTGATTAGTCTTTTATCAGACTTACCATTGATTTGATGTCATATTGTAAATTTGTAATGGTGCAAGAGGTTAGGGTTACTTTGGGATTTTGTTACAATAGATCAAACTGTATTTCAAATAAAAACAAATTAATAAAAAACAAAAAATTAATTAAGAAGTACTTTGATAAAAAATAAAATAAAATTGATTAGTCTACCGGTATTTATCAGAAGCCAGTTCAACATATCCAGGCTTTCTTTGTGTGAGTGGGCTTGACAAACCCTAAACTCTCAGTCAGAGATAAGTGGTATCACTACGGTGGATATGAACTTTCTTTGTTAACTCAGGCTTTCTGCTTCAGGCTGTGTGCGCGTCCCCATAAAAGGGGGTGTTTGGCATCATTTGACTCTTTTTCCATACAAAATGGACCAATCACGTGCCGCCTGCTTTAGTCAGGAGGAACAGGTCATTATAACAGAGAGATATGAATAATATAAACACATTATCACAGCAAGAAGCAACGCTGTTGCTGCAAATAAGGAGAGAGATGAATTCTGGCAGAAAACTGCTGATCGTGTAAATCTGTTAATTAAAACACTAATTCATTAATTTATTAATTTCGTAATTAGTTTATACACATATTTTACCACTCAGTGTACTCCTCGTGCCTCCCACATCCAAAGCTCTCAAACTTTAAACTTGATATAGCAGATTTAAACATTATACTGTCTGACTCTGTCCCATAATGAAGGATCAGTGGAAATCACTTTTCTTGCTGAATCAAAGTTAAATTTATATTATAGATTTAATAATATCTGTGACAAATAACAATAGACTAATCAATTTTATTTTATTATTTTTGTTCAAAGTATTTCTTCATTAGTTTTTTGTTTTTATTTTTTATTATTTGAAATACAATTTGATCTGTTGTAACAAAATCCCTCAGTAACCCAAACCTCTTGCACCATTACACATTTACAATATGACATATCAAATCAATGATAAGTCTGATAAAAGACTAATCAATTTTCTAATCGGTGTTCTAATACCTGGGTTAGGGTTAGGACACAGTGTTAAACTGACTTGGCAGCAAATCAGGTAGTTAGTGAAAGGGCAGTGCTTTTTATTGACAATTAAGCCAAAACTCGGAACATAACCTGCTCCGGACCAGGTTAAGTTTGCAGTATAAGTTACCATGGTGATGTAGCAGGTTAAAAGAGAGCCACCTTCATGACATTGAAAACCCTGCAGGCTCAACATACCTCGCTAACCCACTAACCTCGCTCAGTAGTACACCCTTCTGCTCTGCTCCCTGTGTTTCTGTCTGTTCGCTCCCTGAGTTCTCTACTCATCTCCCCACCTGCACCTCATCTCCTCCTAGTTCAGTTACTTTTTAAGTCCTCATTTTCTGTTCAGTCTCTGTTGGATCGTTTGTTCTGATCTGTTTAGCCCTGTTCTGTCCTCAACCATTTCAACATTAAAGAAGATTTTTGTTGTCCCTGCATTTCAGTCTATTGATGCTACTCCACATGACAGAAGTAGTGGTTTGGTCCCTCTGACTGATATATTATTAGTGTGATTGCTGGAAGCAATCACACATTGTTCTTGTCAGTCTTTATTCTTATTCCGTCTTCTGTATGTTTTTTGCTGCGTTTCAACTGCTGCATACTTTGTGCTATAAAAACCATTCAAACGTGAATCTGTGCAACTCATTCAGCAGATGTGTGCTTGTATTTTTCTCAAATGTAACATGTTTCAGCAATTTTATATATTTTTTTAAAACATTTAAATTTATAATGGCAGTCTATGGGACGAACCATCCAACCAAGTTGGAAGCTTTGTCACTTTGACACTCAACTACTCGGAAATCCCTTGTCCTACAGACGCCATTCAAATTTTAAAATGTTCACAAAACTTTGAATTTTCAAAGTTATCAGATTGTTTAGTGATATCTGTTGTAGTTTTTCAGCAATTTAAGCCCAAAGTCAGGGGTTTGGCAGACTTTGTCAGGTCTCACCAGTGTGTCATGTGATCAGGCACAGTGGAGAGCACAGATGTTTTAGACCAGAAATGTTATTCTAAACTTCTGTCACTCCCACAATTTTAACTCATCAAGCACATATCTTGCCTCAGTATGTTGCCACAAGCCTCTTCTCTCTCAAAATATAAATACATTTCACATAGGACTCATAGTTTTTGAGATCTGAACCTTAATTGATAGAGAGTCGCTGTCATGTTCTCATTGACTGCAATACAGTCTGCAGGATGTGTGTCTCCTCTCACTGCAGTTTCTTAAACTTACAGATTCTCTCTTCCTTCAAACACTTTTTACATACATCATTCATTCTCATGTTAAACTAGTCTTGCTTTCGCTAATGATGTACAAATCTCTGGGCTTAAAGCTCTAGTTTA
>NC_089531.1:0-2500 GCF_963924715.1 Thunnus thynnus
CCTAACCCTAACCCTAACCCTAACCCTAACCCTAACCCTAACCCTAACCCTAACCCTAACCCTAACCCTAACCCTAACCCTAACCCTAACCCTAACCCTAACCCTAACCCTAACCCTAACCCTAACCCTAACCCTAACCCTAACCCTAACCCTAACCCTAACCCTAACCCTAACCCTAACCCTAACCCTAACCCTAACCCTAACCCTAACCCTAACCCTAACCCTAACCCTAACCCTAACCCTAACCCTAACCCTAACCCTAACCCTAACCCTAACCCTAACCCTAACCCTAACCCTAACCCTAACCCTAACCCTAACCCTAACCCTAACCCTAACCCTAACCCTAACCCTAACCCTAACCCTAACCCTAACCTAACCCTAACCCTAACCCTAACCCTAACCCTAACCCTAACCCTAACCCTAACCCTAACCCTAACCCTAACCCTAACCCTAACCCTAACCCTAACCCTAACCCTAACCCTAACCCTAACCCTAACCCTAACCCTAACCCTAACCCTAACCCTAACCCTAACCCTAACCCTAACCCTAACCCTAACCCTAACCCTAACCCTAACCCTAACCCTAACCCTAACCCTAACCCTAACCCTAACCCTAACCCTAACCCTAACCCTAACCCTAACCCTAACCCTAACCCTAACCCTAACCCTAACCCTAACCCTAACCCTAACCCTAACCCTAACCCTAACCCTAACCCTAACCCTAACCCTAACCCTAACCCTAACCCTAACCCTAACCCTAACCCTAACCCTAACCCTAACCCTAACCCTAACCCTAACCCTAACCCTAACCCTAACCCTAACCCTAACCCTAACCCTAACCCTAACCCTAACCCTAACCCTAACCCTAACCCTAACCCTAACCCTAACCCTAACCCTAACCCTAACCCTAACCCTAACCCTAACCCTAACCCTAACCCTAACCCTAACCCTAACCCTAACCCTAACCCTAACCCTAACCCTAACCCTAACCCTAACCCTAACCCTAACCCTAACCCTAACCCTAACCCTAACCCTAACCCTAACCCTAACCCTAACCCTAACCCTAACCCTAACCCTAACCCTAACCCTAACCCTAACCCTAACCCTAACCCTAACCCTAACCCTAACCCTAACCCTAACCCTAACCCTAACCCTAACCCTAACCCTAACCCTAACCCTAACCCTAACCCTAACCCTAACCCTAACCCTAACCCTAACCCTAACCCTAACCCTAACCCTAACCCTAACCCTAACCCTAACCCTAACCCTAACCCTAACCCTAACCCTAACCCTAACCCTAACCCTAACCCTAACCCTAACCCTAACCCTAACCCTAACCCTAACCCTAACCCTAACCCTAACCCTAACCCTAACCCTAACCCTAACCCTAACCCTAACCCTAACCCTAACCCTAACCCTAACCCTAACCCTAACCCTAACCCTAACCCTAACCCTAACCCTAACCCTAACCCTAACCCTAACCCTAACCCTAACCCTAACCCTAACCCTAACCCTAACCCTAACCCTAACCCTAACCCTAACCCTAACCCTAACCCTAACCCTAACCCTAACCCTAACCCTAACCCTAACCCTAACCCTAACCCTAACCCTAACCCTAACCCTAACCCTAACCCTAACCCTAACCCTAACCCTAACCCTAACCCTAACCCTAACCCTAACCCTAACCCTAACCCTAACCCTAACCCTAACCCTAACCCTAACCCTAACCCTAACCCTAACCCTAACCCTAACCCTAACCCTAACCCTAACCCTAACCCTAACCCTAACCCTAACCCTAACCCTAACCCTAACCCTAACCCTAACCCTAACCCTAACCCTAACCCTAACCCTAACCCTAACCCTAACCCTAACCCTAACCCTAACCCTAACCCTAACCCTAACCCTAACCCTAACCCTAACCCTAACCCTAACCCTAACCCTAACCCTAACCCTAACCCTAACCCTAACCCTAACCCTAACCCTAACCCTAACCCTAACCCTAACCCTAACCCTAACCCTAACCCTAACCCTAACCCTAACCCTAACCCTAACCCTAACCCTAACCCTAACCCTAACCCTAACCCTAACCCTAACCCTAACCCTAACCCTAACCCTAACCCTAACCCTAACCCTAACCCTAACCCTAACCCTAACCCTAACCCTAACCCTAACCCTAACCCTAACCCTAACCCTAACCCTAACCCTAACCCTAACCCTAACCCTAACCCTAACCCTAACCCTAACCCTAACCCTAACCCTAACCCTAACCCTAACCCTAACCCTAACCCTAACCCTAACCCTAACCCTAACCCTAACCCTAACCCTAACCCTAACCCTAACCCTAACCCTAACCCTAACCCTAACCCTAACCCTAACCCTAACCCTAACCCTAACCCTAACCCTAACCCTAACCCTAACCCTAACCCTAACCCTAACCCTAACCCTAACCCTAACCCTAACCCTAACCCTAACCCTAACCCTAACCCTAACCCTAACCCTAA
>NC_089531.1:7500-22500 GCF_963924715.1 Thunnus thynnus
GGGTGTCGTGGTACAGTCTTAGCCTGTTTTCATGTTCCTGTTTGATTTCCAATCGATATTCAATAAGAAAGTCTCCCTTCTGAAAGTGGCGGCAACTGAACACTCCTCGACCTAACGAAGAACAGAAGATGTGTCAGAAATATGCAGAGATTAAAGCAATAATTAAAAGTATACCTGTGCTAAAGAATTTTTAACAAATGGCAAGTCACCTTTAAATGAATTAATATATTTTATATTGAATCCATCCTCGTCCTTGCCCAAGGATGAAAAATATGCTGCCTCTTCTTTAGGTTTAATCTTCACTCTCTGTGGCCTTATTGCTGACATCTCATGCTAAAGATGATGATGACTTCAGTAAAGATATAGAAAAAAATCTGATCAGTTTACCTATCATAGTTTGTTAACAACTTACTGCAGACCTATTTTACAGTTGACTTTCAGTCTTTTAAGTGTCTGTGTAGGAAATGTGCCAAACAAATAGATATGCTATACAAATAAATTTGCCTTGCCTTACTAGTAAGCCATATGTCAGACTTGGGGAAGCAGGAGTGGACCCAAACGCAGAGGCCGCAATGCAGATATGATGAAAAAAACTCCTTTAATTGTGGATGGTCATGAACAGTCAGAGCAGAACAGAACTAGCAGATGCAACAACACAAAACGATCCAACAAGGACTGAACAGAAAATCAGAACTTAAAAAGAAACTGAACTAACAAGGAGATGAGGTGCAGGTGGGGAGATGGGTGGAGAACTCAAGAGAGGGGAGTGAACATACAGGAGCTGATTGGCTGAGGACACACAGGGAGCGGGGCAGGGCTGACGAGGCTAACACAGGGCAGGTGTGGGGAAAACAGAGCAGGGCAGGACTAACGAGTCCAAATGCAGGGCAGGTGTGGAGGAGCACATGAACACACAAGGGAAACAACAAAAACCCAGAAAACAAACTCAATGGCATCTACACTAACCCATCCAAAACCAACCACAAACACAAACCCAAGCACACAACCCAACAAACCAATGACGCAGTCCTCCAAAACCCACCACCCAACCCATACAAGAAAACCCCCATGAACCGAAGGACCAAACAGCAGTGCAAAACCAGGAGACCCCAAAGAACACAACACAAGACCAAAAAACACCCAAAGTCCAGGCAAGATGTGACACCATACTGGTGAACAAGCACATAGTTTTGAACCTAGACTAAATTAAGTCAAGGGTCAAAGTGTAAATGCCCTGAAAAGGCAGTATATGTGTCAAAGATGTGTGGACACAAACTTTCCTCTGGTCATGTATTATAATGACTGAGCACTACACAACTACATAACATTACAATCAATACTGTACATACATAGTATACTAGTTCTGTACATACTAGTACAGGTGTCACAAGACAGCTCTCCTAAATGTTTGCAGTATTGTGTAACAAACACTAATAAACTTTACTGAAATGCTTATATTAAACAGGATAATATATATATACATATATATTTGTGTGTGTATTCATGGATTATTGTTATGGATTATTATTACCATGGATTCATAATTCACAAACTAAAGTGTGATAACTTCGCTCATGTCTAGTACTGATAGCACTACCTCATAATGTACAACCTACAACACTACCAGTACACTGAATTAATAACAAAGACATTTCAGCAAACATACAACATACATAAATTTACAGGATAGTCTGCAAACTACATCGCCAGTCGAGTGATTTTCCCTACATCACTTACTTAGTCCAAAGATGACACTGCGATTAGCATAACATGATGTTAGCATTGTTAGCTTATTCGCCGTCAGTTAGCATAACATTAGGTTAGCATGGTTAGCTTATTGGTCGTCCTGTAATTAATGTCATTACTCCACAATGCACTGACATACCGTAATACCAATACTTTCCTGAGAACATATACGCATTCATCTAACACACTACTGAATATGAACTGTTCATATATACGGAATCACACCTGAAAAGGGAGTTTCTCACGAAAGCAGAAGCATCACATTTTCACTTATAATTTCTCTCACTCTATCAACCACGTCCAAGCAAAGCCAACATTAGCTAAACTAAGCTAAACTAAACTGTCCTCAAACTAAGCTAGCATTGGCATTAATTTCCCAGAAATTTATATGATCAATTGCTGGATGAAATGGCACTTTCAACTAGCTACCGATATCAAAAAAGTTGCCTTGACTAGTTTCTGGATGCGAAATGTAGTGCTGGATTTTGAGTCTTACCTCTTCTCCACAGGTGCAGGTGAAAATGTGCTGGTTCAGCAGGATATAACGTAATGTTAACCAGGAAATGATTTGGTGGCTGGCTGAAGAGAGGTCATCTCGTTTAGGGTAACACAGCAGTTTTGACAAAAACCATAATTATGAGGACAGGCAACTGTCAGCCAATCAAAAGCTGTGAACTTTACATGTGTGAATTATTCATTAGCAAGTGCAGTTACATTGACCCACCTACAGAGGCCGCTGTCATACACAGATTTTACACAAATTCACATGAATCTGAATTGTGGAGACATTTGCTGAAACTTTGGATTCTGGGTCTCTACACCTATATAAACATGTCTACGCTGTCCTCACAATTCAAAATGTCCTTGCAGTGTGGCGTGTATCCATGCAAAACGTCTCCATAAACCACAAATGCGCACACACACTCACACACACACACACACACACACACACTGACACACACACACACACTCACACACACACACACAAAAACACACTGACACACTCACTCACACACACAGACACACACACACACACAAACACAGGCCAGACCAGAGTCCACAACTTACCTTCAAAATACCTACCTCTTATACCTTAACACCTACCTCATCTCATGGGTGTCAAGATTTTTCAAAAAGTCACTCCATGAGTGGTACGAATAGACTCCAAATGACCTGAAACGTGCTCCTAAATACTTTCTGCATGGTCGATTTTGGCCTCCACACTGAAATTTTCATCCCATTCATTTCCAATGGGGAGGACATTTTGCTCTATAACTCTGGAACCAAAAGTCATAGAGACTCGGGAGTGGGTGGCATCAGACCTAATTTGGGGGCTCTGAACGCGCCAGTCTTGGACCCATGTCTCTATGACCTTTGGTTCCCGGAAGTGACGTATCTCAGGACCGGAAGGTCGCACATGCTCATGGGTGGTACTGTTGGAAAGGCCGTTCCTGAATTAGTGGGGATGGAGCTTGGTTCCAAGTCTCTATGACCCTATCAAAAGTTATTCACATTTGTCCCATTTTGTCCAGTGAGACAAACCTCATTTTACCCCCATACCTACCCTAACCCTAACCTAACGCTAACCCTCTAACCCTAACCTTAACCCTAACCCCTAACCCCAACCCCAACCCTAACCCTAACCCTAACCCCTAATCCTCTAACCCCCTAACCCTAACCCCTAACCCTTAACCCCAAACAGGCAGGAGTGCTACACCAGTGAAGGAGTGGCAAGATTTGATGCCAGTTGGAAAGCATTCCAGTGTGAATTAGCACTGGAAGAGCTGTTATATGGCTTGCCACTGTCATCACTGGACTTTCAGTGTGAGCCTGGGCACAAACACAGTGAGAGACAAACGTCTGACCAATCACAGGAGGTTCCTGGGCCTAGCGCCTCACTCAAATGCCACTTCTGAGGAAACAACTCCCCCACTCCATCATTGGACAAGAGATGATCTTCAGAAAATGCACATAGTGTATTTTCCCTCTGTGTCAGGTTCTTGATGCAGCACCATCAGTGACTGATGCAGCTCTTATCAGAGTGCTGCTAGGTGATCTTTATAAAAGAAACACAGTGCTACCCCTCTCAAGTCTCTGTGGTGATTCCCCACCAGGTAGACTCATCAGTGTGTTGTCCCTGGAGGACTTTTGTAAAGATCTGGCTACCAAGAACAGCTTTCCTGTGCCAAACACATTTGTAAGGGCTCGCATCCTGTTGGAGAGAGCTGGAAAAGATGTGGAGTCTTGTCTGCTGTAAGGCTTTGTGGAGGACAAGGTTTCTTTTTTCCCAGCTATTAAGTTCAGGGACATCAGGGGCGCCATGAAGGTGTGGTCGAATGGAAAGGACTTTGTCCAGGTCCACCTAGGGGGCCAACAAGCTCCTCCTCTTACCAAAGTGGCAGCCATGACCCTGCAGGCCTGCATGGAAATCGAAAGGCGTTCCCTTGCCTATTCCAGGACCCTGGAGAAATACAGGGACCATGGAATGCCATGGATGGAGAAGGTCCTCTCTCGACTGCCAACGGGACTTCATGGGGACATACTTTTGCAAGTGGTGACCTCTGTCAGCTGTGTTGGCTTGATCATGAATGGTGATTTTGTGGACTACAACCACCTCAGGGATCTACTAACACACGTGAGCCATGTCATGTTGCAGGCACAGCTGCAGAAGCTCCAGATGCTTTCCAGGTTCAACTTGCCAAAAGTCTACAATGTTCTGATCTGGAAGATCCACGAGAGCATCCCCATCCGTGGCCTCCCACCTGGGCCAAAGTGGCACAAACCACCAGCACCTCACAAGCCAGAGGAAGAAACCTTCCAGCCTGAGGAGGATGTGCAGGCTGTTGAGGAACAAGATGGCATCAGGCCAATGGTGCAGTCTCCTGCCATGTGCCTGCCTGCAAACAGCTCCAAACGCTGGACAATGTTGGAGGAATTGCGCATAAACCTGAACCCTCTGGTGAAGCTGGACCAGGCCTACAAGCTCTATGTTTGCAGCTGCAGGGAGCACAAAATTCTGGCGAGGATACGTAACTCCTTCCAGCTAAGGAGATTGAAGATGATGAGGATGTCAAATGAGTAGACCATGTTGCTTCTCTTTTCTTTTTTACACTTTCATTTCAACAGTTTTAATGTTCCTCAGATAGAAGCAGGATGGCTTTTGTTTTTGCTGCATTTTGTTTTAAGTTCTTATTGATGTATCCCAGCCAGAAGCTGGAAGCTACACTGAATCCACTTTATTTTTTTTATCTTTAGATGTTTTAGTAGTAAGTTTAAACACAAAAAAACACAAAAAAAAACAAAAAAAATAACAATAAAATAAAACAAAAAAAACCCCTCCACATGGACTCTGCCATGATGTGGCGTGGGGGCTTGCATGCCTTAGATTCACTGAGGCCAGACCAAAGAGTCCACAACTCATGTTTACAATACTCAGACCTACCTATGTTCTACTAGGTGTCTAGATTTTTCACAAAAGTGACTCCATAAATGGTACCAATTGACTCCAAATGGTGTGAAACATGCTGCTAAATGCTTTCTACATGGTATGTTTTGGCTTCCACACCATTCATTGTTGCCCCATTCATTTCCAATGGCGAGGACCTTTTGCCCTGTAACTCAGGAACTGAAGGTGGTAGAGACTCGGGAATGGGTGGATTTAGACCTGACCCTGACCCTGACCAAACCTAATGCCTAAACCTAACCTTTGACCTTTTTCTAACTGTATAGAGTTTTCAAAAATGTCAATCCATGAGTGGTACCAATAGACCTGAAACATGCTCCTAAATACTTTCTGCATGGTCGATTTTGGCCTCCACACTTGGTGAAATTGTCATCCCATTCATTTCCAATGGGGAGGACATTTTGCTCTATAACTCAGAAACCGAAGATCGTAGAGACTCGGGAGTGAGTGGCGTCAGACATAATTTGGGGGGGGGGGGCGCTGAACGCGCCAGTCTTGGTCCCATGTCTCTACAACCTTCCATTCCTGAGATACAGCTATTTCAAAACCGGAAGTGACGTATCTCCGGACCGGAAGCTCGTACACACTCATGGGTGGTACCGTTGGAAGCTCTGTACCCAAATTAGTGGGGGTGGAACTTGGTTCCAGGTCTCTGCGGCCTTCCTATCAAGTTATTAACAAGTATGTAATCCTCAAATATGTAATCATGGTTATCATCCCTATTCCTAACCCTAACCTAAACCTAACCCCAACCCTAACCCCTAACCTGACTGGTCCAGCTGCTCTGCCTGGAAAGCCTACCAGGCAGAGCTCGCTCTAGAGGAGATGCATTGGCTTCATCAAAAATGGAGACTATGTGGATTACTCACACTGGACCTGCCTTTGAAATAGTCAAAGATGCAGGAATTACATATTCAGTCCCACCACAGTCTCCCGAAAGTTGGGCCCTTCATGGTGTGGTGCCTCCATGAGGACATTCCATGCAGGGTACCAAAACCAGAAACACATCGTCTTCCAAAGGGCTCCAAAACAAAAAACCCCACCAGGAAGAGCCAGAGGACATCCAGGCTGTGGATGAGGAGGACAGACCAGCTGACATACAGAAGCAGACACTGAGGTATAACCCCATAAACTGCCATCCACGCTGGTCAGCCGCTGAGCTCTCCTTTGTTGACCTGACCAGAATAGTCTCACACAAAAATGCATATACTGCATATTTAAAACAATGTGAGCAAAACCTGGTCCCAGCAAGACATTTGAAGGCGTTTATCAAAAAGAGTTCGAGGATGCAGAGGGACAAAGAATATTTTTCATGTTATGCTGTTAGTGTTCTTAAATTCATTGTTATGATTATGTTGTTATGATTACAGCATCTGCATGTTTGTGTGTTCATATCTCATTAGTATTACTGTAAGAAAAACAATAGAAAAAGGAGGGAAAAGAAGTAGTAAGTTTAAACAAAAAAATTAAGTCAACAAAAAAAACAAAAACAAAAAAACCTCCACATGGACTCTGCCTTTATGTGGCGTGGGGGCTTGCATGCCTCAGATTCACTGAGGCCAGACCAAAGAGTCCACAACTTACCTTTAAAATACTTACCTACCTCTTATACCTTAATACCTACCTCATCTCTCATGGGTGTCAAGATTTTTCAAAAAGTCACTCCATGTGTGGTACAATAGACTCCAAATGACCTGAAACGTGCTCCTAAATACTTTCTGCGTGCTCGATTTTGGCCTCCACACTTTTCATCCCATCATTTCCAATGGGGAGGACATTTTGCTCTATAACTCGTGAACCGAAAGTCGTAGAGACTCGGGAGTGGGTGGCGTCAGACCTAATTTGGGGGCTCTGAAGGCGCCAGTCTCTATGACCTTCCTATCAAAAGTTATTCATGTTTGTCCCATTTTGCCCAGGTGGACAAACCTTGTTTTACCCCCATACCTACCCTAACCCCTAAACCTAACCCTAACTCCTAACCCATGCTGATGAGATCCAAAAAAAAAATTCCCTAAAAGCCCTTCACTTTGGACTTAAATTGCTCCAACAGTACAAAATGCATGACAACACAGAACACAACTTTGAACATTCAGAGTTTGCTAAATGTTTTAAAGTTTGAACAGGATTAGGATTATCTTGTCCAAGGGACATGGGACCTATACCAATTGATCTCGCACCCCTCCAAATCCCCCTAGAACAAGGTTCTAAGTCTCTATGACCTTCACAAAAAAGTTTACTCACCTATAACTCACCTTGGAGTGATCCTCATCTCATATCCCTACAAACAACTGGCAGACTGCTGTTTGTAGACTGGTAGCCTATACAGGAGGCATCGCTGAACCTGAAGCTGCAGTGACAAACTACCATTCAATGAAAAGCAACAAGAGCAGACTTTACATTTTGTTTTTATTCATTTCTACAACAACCCCAAAATAGTTCATAGTTTATCAAAACTGACTTAAAAAGAAAACATAAACACTGTACAAAAACAAGATGCAGAACAGGTGAGCTGATCAACAACAGGTTAACAAGGAAGATGGAAGAATTTCTTTTCATCATCAGGACATCTTCTGAAAGACAAACACCAAGTAGATACCTGGAGAGAAAAAGGACAAGTGAAGGTTTATCATGTACAGACTTTGTTTAGTATTTAAACTGTCACAGTGTCTACACAGGAGGCATAGCGTGAGCGCCACATTAGCAGAGCAGCAGCAGCAAGTGCTGCAAATGTGTTTCTACACGGGATGCTTTCAGGTACAGTGTTCACTGCAGGTCATCTGTGTTTTCAACTCCCGGCCCAGCACACAATCACTGTGATTATACACATAAAGCAGTAAAATACACTTCAATACACTTTGGGCTGTGATGAAACTGTTATAAACTGAAGTCCTGTGTAGACAGAAACACATCTGTTCTGTCAAGTTGAGAGTCTGACTGTAAACGGACTCAGCTTGGTTAACCTGATCGCAAGTCCATTCTGAGTTTTAAAATGTAACTGTGATGCTAACAGTGAAACTTACTTGTTGCTTCCCACTCAGATCTGCTCAGAGTGCCCTGCAACAAACAAACAAACAAAGAACAAACAAACACAGTTAGACCAAACAGAGCCCAACCAGCCAGAACCAGTCTAAACAACAAGGCTGAACCAGAATGAGGTTGTGTGCTGTCAGCAGACCCACCAGTGGTACTTTGACTCCTGCTCTGCCGCAGTGCTCTTTAGCATGGCTGTACTCTCCTCTGCTGTCTGTCGCCTGTCGACCTCCGTTCTCACAGGGAAACGGCTGAAAACACAATGGATACAAGCGGTTCAACACATTAACTACATGTTAACAACACATAAATCTCATACATGCTACATGTGTTCTACATATGAACAACTAAAACACTGTAGGATGTATTCCTTTAGTCACATGAACAAGAACACAACACAACAAACTTCAGATTTCAATTATGTCTGTACAGACCATTTTAGTTTTATTGCAGCTTGTTAAATAAATAATATTATTAATAAAAATAGTACTCAATAAATACTAGACTTGAATGCAGGTGACCAGAGTCTCACTGACTTTAGAACCATGTTTTACTGATTATTGATTGATAATTAACTGTTTTACCTCCAGAGCCATCATCTTCATCATGAGACTGCGATGTTGCTCCTTCTTCACTTTCTCCTCAAAAAACTCTGAGAATCTCTGTTTCAACACCAGACGCATGTTGTAACGCTTTGCCATGCTGCCACAAACAGAGAGACATGTCACTGCAGTGGAGTCACAGTAGAATCTATACAGTAGAGTCACAGTACAGTGACAGAAGAGTCTTTACAGTAGTGTGTTAGTAGTCTGTTCAGTACAGTCTTTACATAATACTTTTTAGAGTCTTAGAAGTAGTGACAATAGAGACTAGTAGTCTTCACAGAAGTCAATCACTTCTTAAAACCCATTTCTACAGACTTACTTTTATGTCTTTTTTCATCTTTCTATCGTCTTTTCATCTTTTTATCATCTCTTTGTTTTTCATTGTCTTCTTAATGTCGGCCTTGTTATTGCTTTCTGTCATGTGTCTGTCAAAGCACTTTGTACAGTTTTTAAAAAGGTGCTATATAAATATATTATTATTATTATAGTAGAGCCTGTACATTATGACAGTAGAGTCTATAGTAGTCTTTACATAGACAAAGTCTGTACATAAGAGTCTTTACAGATAAGTGACAGTAGATTCTTTATAGTAGAGTCTGTAATGTAGTTTTGGTATGAGGGCTGTTAAGACTTTGGTCATCAGTTATTTAGTCAATGATCTTCAACTCATGAACAACATGAACACATTCCTGAAAAAGCCCTGCGTTTACATTTCATACAAAACACAGAAACATTTACATCATTACGGTTTCTCATAGTTCATAAAACTAAAGCTTACTGTTCCAACAGAGGAAAGTAGACGAGGAACTCTGGAACATCGACGACTTCCTCCAGGCTGAAGTGGTACTGACAGCCGAACAGAGGATACACACCTTTGGACTGAAAGGACACTTTAAAAACCTCGTTACCAAACGACAGAGAGTCTGATGCCTCCAAACGTTTACTGCAGAGAAAAAGAAGAATTGACATTGTTATTCAAAAGTACTAGTAAAACAAACTCTTAGTAAAAGATAAAGCAGCTGTCAGGTGGTTCAGAGTGCTGTTTCGAGCTGTGGGTCATCACAGACTGAAGCAGCGTCTACATTTGAACTTCCTGTCAGGACACAGCAGGAAACAAAGTGGTGTTGAAAATAAATCTTACACGAGTTCGAAAGAGTCTGGCGTCGTTCCCACAAAGAAACCTCCAGGTTTCAGGCGCTCGCAGGCGTTCTTCAGCATCATGTCGGCCTTCTGCTCGCTCTCAAATGAATAGTGATACACAAACTGACAGCTGCAGATGTCAAACATCAGCTCAGGATCATCCAGCTTCTCTGACAAAACCTCCTGCACATAGAGGTCAAAGGTCACTCACAGTTTTACACTGTTGTACACAAACTAAGGACATTGGATCATTATCAAGAGAAAAATGTTGACACTGTCCTAAACTGCGATTGCATATTGAACCCAGCGTAAACTGATGTAGGTACTGTAGTTCTACCTTGGTGCAGTCTGCAGTGATAAACTGAGCACTGAAGATTTTCTCATGAGAGTGACTTTTCTTCTTCATGTCTTCATATCGACTCTCACACTGCTCCACCGACACTCCGGCTATATCTGAATACAAAAACATTATGGACTGGTGGGAACACTGGAAACATTCACAACATACGTTATTCTACATTCTTTATTATTATTCTGCCCACTTTTTTGGCACTTAACTGCTGCCACACTACTTAACGTATAAATTCATTCAAACATCAAAACATTCAGTTCAATTAGGACATAATTGGTTACTTTTCTCATTCATACTTTCCAAAATATTCAGCAATTTACAGCAATTTTTCTCCATTCAAATGAATGAATGGGATGTTCAGAGTTTCACATTTTCACACTTTTTCCTGCATTTTCACCTCTTAGCTACTCATCCATACATTAAGGTACAAACTTATTATTCATTAATATTAATAATATTATTCAACTTTCAAATCCCATTAAAACTTTCCAAAATATTCAACTTTGCTTGAATCTTATTTATGATGGAAGTCTATTAGAAAAACATTCAAACCCACTGATATCACCCACTGTAGGTTCAGTCATTCATACATTCACATAGAAACTTCATTCAAGCTTTAAACAGGTCACAACACTTTCTCACATTAATTCAACATTTTCATATCATTCATACTTTTTTACACAATCAGTTAGTTTCATCAAATTTTCAGCGCTTCTTAGATTTTTACATTAGTGTGTATTGCACGGACTGTTCAGATTGTCTCTCCTTATTCCCACATCTTCCACAATACAAACACAATTTATACATCAAAATGTTGACACATTTCTCCTCTCTCATCCGATGTTACTTCCACTGAAATAGGACTCATGATTTTTGAATAAAATCGCCCAAAAGGGCAGAGAGTTCTGTCTAACTCAGGTCACTCAAACAGAAATATTTTTCAATGTGACTTTTAGAGAAGTTAAGAAGTGACTATTATAAGTTGTTTGGTGTCTATTTTGGCTTGGTTGAAATTTTCCAATGGATATGAATATGGATGCTTGTCTCCCACCTGCCACAGGGCTGCACTGTCACCATAGCAACCTGTGACTCAGTCTCTGTTCTGATTGGTGGATTGATGTGATCTCTGTCCTTTTTAACTGTTAATAGCCTTCAGACATTTAATTCACAATTCAAACCTACCTGTCTCAAAAACTAACACACACACCGATTTTCAAAATAAAAGCCAAAGCTGGTAACTTTATCATAACAGGAAACTGGGGATGGACCTAGTTTTTCATAATAGAAGCGTGTATAGTTCCGACTCTTGTCAGGGCTTCAGTTGATGTTTTATCTTTATTCCAACAAAGACAATTAAAGGAAACTTCGACCTCACCTCAGAACACTTCAGCTCATTTACGTCGTTGCTCTAAAACTCCCATCTGAACTTCTTTCATTTCATTTTGCATCCATAAAATGGGAAAAACGGTATTTGTGTATTCTTCACCTGCAGCATGAAAAACGTTGCTGAATGACTTGAAACTTAATGAATTAATCTCATTAAATGCTTTTAAAATGAAAATTAAATAATGAGGCAGATTCCCTAGAACGTAAATGTTTCTAATTTAACTGGTGATGCAACTGATTCCTACAAATTTCTCTTTTGAAATATGAGTTTCTTTATGCTTGTTTTTAATTTTTCTTTTTTAATTAGTCTCCTTTTGTTGTTGTTGTTGTTGTTGTTGTTAGGGTTGTTGTTTTCTGTCTGTAACTGTGTTTTTATTTGTGCTGCTGCTCGTCTCGGCCAGCATGAGATCCTTCATCTCATTGGGACTCTCCTGGTTAAATAAATAAAATAAAAATGAACAAAATGTTCCACATCTTTCATGCATTAGGAGTTTTATTGACCCTTTGCCCACTTTCCCAAATCATTCACACTCCTTCAGCTGCTTCTTTATCCAAACTGGAACCAGAAATCCAGTTTAGTGTCAGTTTTTCCACAGACAGCATTCACACATTTTCTAGTTATTAATTAATGTGGTCATGCTCGACGACGTCCGACAGATCATAAGAGCTTAACAATAATCATGTTATATTATAGTATATAGTACATTATAGTAGAGCTGAAACTGTCAGTTAGTTCAGTTTGTATCGAACTGATAAATAAACACAGTTAAACACAAACACTTTGTACAGAAACATCGTACACAGACGTGTCGCTGACAGACGTTTCCCTCACAGGCATGTGAAGAACCTGGAGAGACGTGATGTCACAGTGACATCAGAGGAAGGACAAACAGGTGAGAGAACACCTGATAACAAGCAGAGAACCAAGTGTCATTCAATAATATCTGATTACCTGCACAGACTAGGTGATTGATCCCTCCTCTCCTCCACTTGAGCAGGTCTCCTCCTTTCCCACACCCAAGGTCCAACACAGACACCTGCTGAGGCCCCGCCCCCCGTACCTGCTCCAGGATCTCACCTGTCAATCAAACAAACAGCCAATCCGCATCAAGCATTGTCGTTTTTATTCCTCACATTTTCTTTGTGAAATCCTGGCGCCTACGTTACTCATAATGAGGGATGCACAATAATATCAGCACGTCATCGGCTGATAAAGGCTTTAAAATGCAATATCGGCATCGGCCCAAAATGAAAATTTATACTAATATGACGAGCCGATAAGTCACCTTCTCCTCCGCCACCCGGCTGGGCAGGACCCGCTGCTCCTTCACATTTTAATCTGAATAACAAACCGAGTTTGGTGCTCCGGTTGGATCCACACGGAGAGCCGGGGCTAACATTAGCTGGTAGGCTAGCGGAGACTAGCTGGCTGTGCTGCTGCTAATGCTCCACTAGCCTCCCAGCTAGCCAGTGGATCCAACCAGAGCACCGAGCCCCGGTTTGTTATTCAGGTAAAAGTGGATCGTCAGGCAGCTGGGTGAAGTGGATCCTGCGGAGGAAGCACCGGGAACATCAGGGTGAAACAGTGCTTTTTATTACGCTAACAAGTCTCCTCGTTTCCCTCACTCACGCCTCTTCCTCGTGTCTCAGCTCCTCCCAGCGAGGACGAGACAGAGATGTGAAGACAGAAAGACAGAGGACAGAGTCCTCGCTCACTCTGATGAGGCTCATCTCCAACTGTCAAACATGTAGAAGTTCAGCTCTCAATATGTAGAACTTATGATTTAAACTCTAAAGTTTAAACTTCAAATTCATTCATCCAATTAATTAACACTTTACACTGTTACTTAATCATTTATACATATCGATAGCTGGAAGGAAAACTGCTGATAACTGCTCCAATGTTTATCATTTGATTATAGATCTATAGCAGCGTCTGTCACTATTTAAGTCTAGTTTAGTTAGTTACTGAAAGAACAGAACCGACATAAAGGTCCGACAGATTCTGCAGAATCTGTTTAAATAAAATGTTGCTTATTTAGTTTGTGAAAGTTTTTCAGGCTCAGGATGATTTTAAAGGAGACGCAGCATCATGTTTTCCTGAAGACGCTCAAACAGAGAAGAAGAAAGGAAAAGTTTTTGGCTCATGAAGAAAAACAAAGTTACAAAAGTGTTTTTGTAACTGATTCATGATTCAGTCATTTTCATTTTATGATTAAATATGATCAGCTGCTGGATCACTAGTAGAGGATCTGCTGTATTACAGCCGACTGTTTACTGTCCCGTCAGCTGACCGATCAATAAACACATTAGATCAAAGGGCTGTTGCAGTCCATTAAAACACCTGTTGTTCCTCGCTCATCGCTCCGCGTCTCCTCCAGGTGCATTTGAGGGATCGGAAGATCCTCCATGACGGTGGAGACAGATCGGTTTCCGGGTCTCGGAGGAGAGAGGACGTGAAGAAGATCAGTTATTGCGATGAAAAGCACCCGATGGCTGCGGTCGAAAAGTCCTTCCTATCGTCTTTTCCTTGACCTCACTGGAAAACATCACGAGGTTGAGGAAGGTTGTGAAGGACAATTCATGAGGACTTAGAGAATCCGACTGCACGTAAACCGGCTACGTAATGATGCGACGGTGGATGTTGTTGTCTGCTGTAAGAAGCGTATCTTACATCCTCTGTCCCGGTCGTTCTTACCGTGTTGTTTAATGCAGGTTATATAAAAGTACAAGCCGCAAACAACATCATCACACTGAGAATTATTGCTCACACTCACCTTCCTGAATCCCAATTATTATATGAAATAAAACTTCAGTGTATGAAAGATAGAAGAACATGTTTCTACTGTAAATATCATCATTCTAAAGTCTCAAACATGATGAATTAAAAACCATCTGAACAAAAACATCTCGTATCTCTTTCTGCTGAAAGACGTCTGTGTTATGATCAATATGCAGATTATAATCATTAGCCTGTAACACATATAACAGCTTAAGAACCACCACATACAAACTCAAACACCTTGAAATGTTGACTTGTTAGTGCTTTAGTGGTTCTGGTTGATCCAGACTGCGGGTCTGTTCAACTGGTTTGATAACAGGATGAACAAATATACATAAAACGCTATTTTGTTTCTGTTTTTCATGTGAAGAAACGTCATCAGGAGATTTAAATAATAAAGTTACGCTGCTGTTACTGGTGCATAAATGTGCACAGCGTCTCTTTATGTGGGTGATGCCTGCAAGTATTTAATAAACTCAACATTTCAGTCTTTTAG
>NC_089531.1:25671-50671 GCF_963924715.1 Thunnus thynnus
GAGGGGTAAGAGAGAGGAAGAGGAGAGGTAGGAGGGGAGAAGGAGAGAGGAGAGGAGAGCAGAGGAAGAGGAGAGGAGAGCAGAGGAGAGGAGAGGAGAGGAGAGGAGAGGGAAGGAGAGGAGAAGGGAAGAGAGGTAGGGGAGAGAGACAGAGAGAGACAGAGAGAGAGACAGAGAGAGAGAGAGAGAGAGAGAGAGAGAGAGAGAGAGAGAGAGAGAGAGAGAGAGAGAGGAGACGAGAGAAGGAGGAGAGAGAGAGAGAGAGAGACAGAGAGAGACAGAGAGAGAGAGACAGGTGGGAGAGAGAGAGACAGGTGGAGAGAGAGAGAGAGAGAGAGAGACAGAGAGAGACAGAGAGAGAGACAGAGAGAGAGAGAGACAGAGAGAGAGACAGAGAGAGAGAGAGAGAGAGAGAGAGAGAGAGAGAGAGAGAGAGACAGGTGGAGAGAGAGAGAGAGAGAGAGAGAGACAGGTGGAGAGAGAGAGAGAGAGACAGAGAGACAGGTGGAGAGAGAGAAGAGAGAGAGACAGAAAGAGACAGAGAGAGAGAGAGAGAGAGAGAGAGACAGGTGGAGAGAGAGAGACAGGTGGAGAGAGAGAGAGAGAGAGAGAGACAGAGAGAGACAGAGAGAGAGACAGAGAGAGAGAGAGACAGAGAGAGAGAGAGAGAGAGAGAGAGAGAGAGAGAGAGAGAGACAGAGAGAGAGAGAGAGAGAGAGAGAGAGAGACAGAGAGAGAGACAGGTGGAGAGAGAGAGAGAGAGAGAGAGAGAGAGACAGGTGGAGAGAGAGAGAGAGAGAGAGAGAGAGACAGGTGGAGAGAGAGAGAGACAGAGAGAGAGAGACAGGTGGAGAGAGAGAGAGACAGGTGGAGAGAGAGAGAGACATAGAGAGAGAGACAGGTGGAGAGAGAGAGAGAGAGAGAGAGAGAGAGAGAGACAGGTGGAGAGAGAGAGAGAGAGAGACAGAGAGAGAGAGACAGGTGGAGAGAGAGAGAGAGAGAGAGAGAGAGAGACAGTGGAGAGAGAGAGAGACACAGAGAGAGAGAGACAGGTGGGAGAGAGAGAGAGAGAGAGAGAGGAGAGAGACAGGTGGAGAGAGAGAGAGAGACAGAGAGAGAGAGACAGGTGGAGAGAGAGAGAGAGACAGAGAGAGAGAGACAGGTGGAGAGAGAGAGAGACACACTCAAAATGCAAAAAGAACAATTACATTTTACAATCACCTAAAAACAAGTGAACCCCAAACAAACCATGACGCAGCCCTGATCTGCTGACAGCTGGGAGGGTTTTAGGGTTCGGGTCCCCTCAGCCAGCTGAGCCTGAGGCTCGGTCCAGACGACCCGAGACGCCCCGGACAGCCTCAGAACCACAACAGCAACCCAGTAACACCAACCATCAACCATCAACAAAAACAAAACTATATCACAACAACTACAACACAGGAGACTGAAATGTTCTCTGATGCTAAACAGAGAATTCACATCAGAAAATTATCTGACCGCAGTAAAAAATCCTAATGAAGAAAAGTCTCGACTATGTGCAGCTGAGCTGCCAGTGGAGAGACTCCCAGTGCTCCCAGTGGGACAGCCGACAGGTACAGTCAGAGCTAGGGGTGTAACGGACCATAGTTGATCTGGGATCCATACGGATCGCCCCCCACGGTTCGGCACGCATGTGAACCATAGATTAATATCAGAATTTACCATCTCATTTAAAATAAAGTAAACAAACTGCTGTGAGTAGAAGTCATGGACCGACAGCGCGTCGCTAACTGGGATCCTGAAGATCAGCGATCAAACCAGCATCTAACGGGTCCGTAGTGACGTCTTCAGATGTTTACAGGATGTTTAATGTGCCGCGGCTGAGCAGCTGATTAGCATCTAGCTGCTAACTGATATTAGCGGTGCACTTTTCCCGGTGAATGTTTGTTTGGCGGCTCGTTCAACAAACTAAACTGCAGGACGAGACGTGCGTTCATGATGATGTGGACGAAGGCTGTTGTTTCATTCACTACCGTGTTTAAAGGAGGAAGGTATCAGGCCTCATATTGCAATTTAACTTTTAATTTAAAGTTGAGCTTTGAATATTTTATATATTTTAAGATTTTATTTAAACATTGAACATCTTGAATGTTGTTTTCATTTAAGACCAAAGTTTTTTTTGTTGCTGATCTGAGAAATGATCCAATCCGTGACTCAAATCCGTGATACGATCTGAAGCGTGAGTTTTGTGATCCGTTGCATCTCTAGTCAGAGCTACTCTTCCTCACCTCAAACCACAAATACTGGGCTCTGAGAAATGAACATTTTCCCATTATAATAAAGAAAACACAACAGTCATAGAGAAACTCCCACATTTACTGCCCAAACATGAGATGATTGCAGCGAAACTGATCACTTCATGTCATGACTGCAGGACAGTCAGTGAGAAACAACTCTGTGTTGACTTCTTTAACTTCTTTATGATTGTTTAAACATTTTATTATGTTTTTTTTTAACATATCAGTCAACCTGGTTGGAAGGCCTGTATCTTAACTGGCTCATTGAAACCTGACTGATAACCGTTATTTGATTAGTAACTAGCTTAATGATTACATTTTACTATTGTAACCTGGTTATATATATGTTGATATAGTTACTTTAACTCTATAAAGACTTTAATTATTTGATCATTTTGAATAATTTCTTGCTCTTAGAATGACTGCTACTGACACTCACTGTGTGATGGGAGATCTAATGTAGAAACTAAATACACATTATAGACACACATAGAAAATAAAACTGAGATTAAAACTACAGATGAACGTGTCTGAGACACAGACCAGCTTAATTAACATAATAAACATAATAACATAAACATTATAAACAAAACTGACGCAGAAATAAATCAGTAAATTGTTCAGCAGGACGTTTGTTCTGATTTCTGACTGAAAAACACAAACGGAATCCACTCATTTACTAACATGAAACCTCCTTACAACACTCCGTTCATTATTTGATCGTTTTAATGATGAACAGACTCTCGGACACCTCGAGCTGTTAGCTGTTAGCTGTTAGCTGTTAGCTGTTAGCTGTTAGCTGTTAGCAGGCTAACTTTCGTTAAGTCTGAGGTCAATCAGAAGCAGCCTGGAACGGGCTGGATTTAAATCTGTTAGCTGATAAACACAAGCACTCAAACCGCCTGTAAAGACGTTAAAACATAAAAACTCTAAAAGTTAAAAAAGAGACAAGAAACTCACGACTCTCTGCAGACACGACGCGTGCGCACTGAGCAGCTTCCGGCTGCGCTGCTGCTGCTGCTTCTTCTTCTTCTTCTTCTTCTTCTCCTTCTTCTTTGCGGTTTAACATGGATGTATAAAGAGATCTGTGTACAGGAGCAGCGCCGGGCTTTGAGGCAATTTTAACATAGCGGATAAAACGTATAATTACAACGTCAGGTGACGCACACTGGTCCAAAAAGACTTTTTCATGGAGGTTTTTTAAGTATAGTCAGTGGCGTTTTTACATGTAAAAAATTGGTGGGGCACCAACCACTTCAATAGATAGGCTACATACCAGGAAAACTACAGTACTTGCTCTTGCTACTGCCACAGCCGCACTCAAATGAAAAATGCCTAAAATCACTAAAAATATTACTCCACCATTAATTAGAACTATAGGCCGCGACATCGCCTTAACAACAACAGTCACTTCTGAATAGATGACTGGTGGTTGATTTGAATTGCGGAGATATGTGAACTTGGCAAACTTGTTTTTTTCTGTTGTCATTTTCAGCCGTAACTGTAATGTTTGAAGATATGTAGTTAAACACAGTGGTCCGACCTGTGCTCGAGTATGAAATCCACTTTATTTTTTCAAGTTAGCTGGCGATAAGACAGTCTCCCCTCTTTTTTGCCGACTGTAAATTCCAAGGTCGTGCTGTAGCCGCACTGCAGTGTCATTTGAAATATTTCACAGTTGATTGGCTCTCTGTCAGACAGAGAGCCAATCAACTGTGAAATATGAATTTGACGCTTTAGTGGGGCTACGGGCTGTCTGCCCCACTTGTCATCAATTTCGTGTGATCTACACAAGCAGCAACCAATGAAGCCAATGCAGAAGTGCCAAAAACCTGCATTCTATCTAATGGCCATCAGGGGGCGACTCCACTGGCTGCAAAAAGAAGTCCGATTGTATGGAAGTCTATGAGAAAATAACCCTACTTCTCTCTTGATTTATTACCTCAGTAAACTGTTTCCTAATGAGTTTATGGTCTCAATCACTAGTTTCAAGTCTTATTCAATACAGCATGATGTTCATTTTATAAATTATGGCCCCATTTAAAGTAAAATAGACAGTAAAACAACATATGCTTTAAGGCGTGGCTACATTGTGATTGACAGGTTGCTGCCACAGTGACAGCGTTGCTTATGTAACGTAACCATGGCTTATGGGCATAGCTCATGCTATTTCACAGTGTGTCTTCCGTTCACTACAGTTTATTGTAACATTTTGGTTGCCCAAAACAGTCTTGTTCAGGGTTTGGTTGCAATAAAAGACCCACCAATGAGTCAGATGATCAGTTTTTCTGGTCAGTACATTTTGTTTGAACGGTTTTAGGCCTATTATTCGCTAGCGAAAATTAGATTAGCATTAGTATTATCACTGTTAACCATAAACTGTAAATGCACTGTGCTAACTAAGCTAGCAGCTAGCACTATGGTCAGCTCCACCCTCTTGTCCAAATATGGTCACCTCTGGCTCCAAAAATCAAACATGGCGACGGCCAAATCCAAGATGGTGACAGTCAAATCGCCACACTCGAGGCTTCAAAACGGCAGTTCACAAACCAATGGGGGACGTCACAGTGACTATGTCCATATTTTATACAGTCTATGGATCTCCGCTGAATACACTCTGAGCATGCATATTCAATACAGTACACATCGCATTGTGAGAGAGGGGCTAGCCCCACATTCACACCAGCCACCGCAGGCTGGACACAAATCAGGAAAACGCAGCAAGGCAGGGAACAATAAAAATGAACTAAAATCCTAACACTAATTATATAATGTAATTTATGAAGATGCTATATTCATAGATAATAAATTATAGCAGATAAAATTTGAAAAATGATAATAACATAATTTGTTTGCACAGTTCTTTCTGGTAACAGCAGGTGGGGCTGTACCTGCCCCTAATGACCAGTCACCAGTGAGTATAGTAGTATCACATTTTTAGTCCTAATAAAAATAAAAAGAATACAAAGCATTATAAGTGGAAATGGGAGAGATGCCACTGGAATTGAGGATAATACAGCTATCTTTAAATTACTGGGTTAATTTAAGAGTACATAATGAAGATCATCCAACACAAAATACACCAAAGCCCTGTTGGGAAAAGCAGAGGAAAGAAACAAAAGGTTTTGGATGGAAAATTGAGCACAAAGCAAAAGAACTAGAAATAACTGGCATAAACATTAGTCCAAAGGTACCACTCTCAGTAATACATCCTTGGACACTTCCTGACCCTGTTGTAGATCTCACATTGATCGGCAAAGACAACAAAGATAGAGTTTATTTATATTTATATATTTATTTATAACTACCAGTTATGTTCAAATTTATACAGACACTTCAAACAACTTAGCTGACAAAATTGGTATTTCATTCATAGTTCCAGATTTCAATATTAAATTCACAAATGAATCAGTGATGGATGGTGTATACTGGGGAGATGCTGGTAATTTTGTTAGCATTACAATGGGTTGAAGATGTGAGACCTTTGAGAGCAATAATATGCTCTGATTGCAGCTCATCATTAACCAGCTGGAAGCACAGACATTCAGACAGCAGACCAAATGTTTTAATAGAGATACAGCAAACACTTTATAGAATTCAAATTATGGGACTAAGTGTTACATTTATATGGACACCAGCACATATAGGTATCTAAGGAACTGACATATTTTATTCAATTCAATTCAATTCAACTTTATTAAGTTATCTCAGGGCACGTTTCACATAGAGCAGGTCTAGACTGAACTCTTTAATTTACAGAGACTCAACATTCCTCCATGAGCAGCAGCAGGAAAAACTTCCATTTAATGGGAAGAAACCTCAAGCAGAACCGGACTCTAGGTGGACGCCATCTGCCTCGACCAGTTGGGTTGAGAGAGAAAGAAGGACGGAGAGAGACACAGAGAAGCATAATAACAACAATACTAACAATAACAATAATAATAATAGAGATATGACTAGCAATAACAAATAGTAGCAATAGCCGGGGATGGACACTAACAGGACCATCCCTGCACCGCCCCCGTGGTGAAGGCTCACAGCTTGGAACTCGGAGTTTCCTTCGAGATGAGGAAGCACAAAAAACTCCAGGGAAGAAGCCAAGTTAGTGACATGTATTAATGGTACATGAATACATACAGATGGAGAGGAGGGGGAGGAAGAGGAGCTCAACTTATTTATGTAATCTTGTGCTACTCTCTCAGCAGATCCCTGTTCAGATTTCTTCCTCAGTTGTTGCTGTATATTTTCTTCTAAAATTGGTTTCATTGTGCTCCCAACAATCCTGCAGGATGGCCTCAGCAGGGTGTGAACTATTATGACCCTGCAGATTACCCAGTATGCGAGCATAAGTTTCACTCTTCTTATCCTTAAAGGCAGTTCCCCCATTTCAACTTGTATGGCAGCTACTGGAGATGATCTAAATGCTCCACTGTGTACTCTTAGTCCTTGTGCCTGCTCCACATCCAGTTTATTAAGGTGATTGCAAACCAACTTAAATCATCTGGCAATGTTGTCCACAATGTTTCTCAAGAGATGAGATGTCTAAAGTTTTTTTTGTTTTTAGAGACTCTACAGATAGGTGAGCGTCTGCCTGACTCTCTCTCAGCTGACAGTGGATCAGTGTCTCTCACTGATCCTTTCTGGTATTTCTGTAATTCTTGCTGCTGATGGAGATCTGACAGCTGAGACTTATTACTCTGCTGGCAGCCGAGCGTCAGATCAGTTCTCCTCGCAGGAATCCAGGACAGCGAGCTAATAACAGTCTGAAGTTTTCAGAGTAATGAAACATCCCAACGTCTTTGTGTGGTAATCCTGTCTGATCATGCGACTTGTGTAGAAGAATAAGACCAGCATGACCTTGAAGCAGGTTGACCTTTGACCTCAGAATACAGGTGAGCAGAGAGATGATCATCTGAAGGGCTGCAACTCATTACTCAATGGTATTGATTCGTCTGCAGACTAATTGATTAGTCGAAGGTGACGTCAAACAGTCCAAAACCCAAAATATTCAGTTTACTAAGCAGAAACATTAGAGAGGATGGAGGGGGATTTTGATTAAATAATTTCAAGTACTAATTTGTTTTCTGTTGATTAAACAACCAATCATCCCAGCTCTAGTGATCGCTACTGGTGTCTATTGATTCTTTTCAATGCAGGATTTTCTTTTTATTAGTTCTTGTGTTGTTTTTGTTTCATGTAAAGTTGTTAGACGACTTTCTCAACATCCTGCAGAGAGCTAACATTTGACTGCAGACTACACTGAAAGTAAGGACGCAACAAACTTGAAATATTCATAAATATGCACTGGAAGACATGGAAGACCACAACTCCTCCAGAGCTTGAAAGTAAAGAAGTATAATGAACAGAATTTTTTTGCAGCATAGTGACAAGTAACTTAACTGTCAGTCCAGAGCAACAGGAGTCACCAGCTGATCAGTGTCTTCAACATTAAAACACTTGGTCTGGACGAACACCACACATTAGAGCAGGTGTGTTGTGCTAACGTTATTTCATTAGCTGTGGTCTGTTAGCCAAAACAAATCCATAGTTAACCTGACTGCTTTGTGTTAAACTGAAACAGCTTCATTTTACAAATCTAACTTTTCAACAGGCCTTGACGTTACAGATTTAGCTTCGTCTCCTCTGTGTTCATCCGTCATGTGAGAGCACTGTAACATGTGTTTAGTTTGTTTTTATTTTCCTTCATCCACCTGTAACGTTACCCACCTGGATGTAGAGGTCGTCATTTAGCAGCTACCACTGACATCATGCGCTTAAATACTGTATTAAGTGTTTTAAGTGTTGCATATGTATTTGCACAATGCTGACAGATCATTTTGTGAGAAAAGAAAAGTTAATTAAAAAAGGAATCACTCAGTAAAAGTAATGTTATCCAAAGTAGTGCATGTATCTAAATCCTGGTGCCTTTCTTCACCTTAGTTTTACTCCTCACTGGTGATGCCTGCTAATGAGTCCAGTCTCCCATCATCCCAGGTCTCACTGTGCCAAGTAAGATTTGTATTTATTATTGTTATTTGCTTTTGTTTTTGTTCTCATTATTCTTTCTTTCTTTCTTATTCTTATTTTTCTCCAGTAGAAGTGTTCATGCAGCAACGACTGTAAGACTGAAAGTCACCAAAATTGGCCGATGGGTTGCAGTTCCACCACTCAGGCACATAAAATGACACTCATTGACCTGAAGGTGGTGCTGTCACAGTCAAGTTTACATTTTTGCAATTATCTCATCATTTTAATCTCTCAATTCATCTGCATCTTTGCTCTAACATTTTTAGAGCAGAAGGCTCTAAAAACTTCAATTTGTGTGACTTTTTCCTCAATTTTCTTAAAATCTTATTTTTGAGAACTTGTCAGAAACCAGTAGGCCGATCGATGGAGGATGCAGGATTTAGAGTGATGACTCAGTCAATGCATAAAATTTGGTATTGATTGATTAAAGTGGGCGTGGCTTATTACAACAAATCTAAATTTCTAAACACTTCACATTCCAAACTTCAAAACATCAAAATAAATCACCTGCACGTCCGACAGAGCTGAACTGTTCTCAGCAAATCCACCGAATCTAACCCTAACCCCTAACCCTAACCCCTAACCCTAACCCCTAACCCTAAATCCACCGAATCTAACCCCTAACCCCTAACCCTAACCCCTAACCCTAACCCCTAACCCTAACCCTACAGAGCTGAACTGTTCTCAGCAAATCCACCGAATTTTGACAAAAGTTTGTCTCACTGCAACCTGTTCAGAGGTCTGTCGCTGTATTTCTCAGAATATTCAAAATCAATTAACATTCTCTAACGCTCTAACGTTCTCTAATGTTCTCCAACGTTCTCTAACACTCTAACGTTCTCTAATGTTCTCCAACGTTCTCTAACGCTCTGTTCTCTAACACTCTAACGTTCTCTAACGTTCTCTAATGTTCTCTAATACTCCAACGTTCTCCAACATTCTCTAACACTTTAACGTTCTCTAACACTCTGATGTTCTCTAACATTCTCTAACACTCTCTATCATTCTCTACTGTTTTTTGTTCCACATTAACCTACTATAGTTGTTTGCTGTAGTTTCGGGTGTTCTCTGCTGGTCTTTACCAGTGTGTTCCAGTCCGTGGAAGTGCTCAGAAGGTTCTAGTGGTTCTGGTGTAATAAACACTTCAGATATAATACATCTGATGTTCTGTGTGCAGGTGTGTCGGTTCTCCAGCGGGACGCCCTCAGACAGACGGAGGATTAACGTCTGGAAGCTCTATAAACATGTAAATCTGACCTTACAAGGTTTCAAAGCAGCGCTGCTTTAAAAAGCTTCTTCAGCCGTTCAGTCGATTCTCCGTTTACACAGAAAGACGTTTTCAGACAGAAGAGGCTTTGATACTGAAATACCAGCCAACCCCCCCAAAACCCCGTCAGCCCACCACTGCCATTATCACTGTGTGTGTGTGTGTGTGTGTGTGACAGAGAGAGAGGGGGATCTCCAGGGATAGAAGCCATTCTACCTTTCTATTGCAACACACACGCACACCTGTACACTTGTATCTGTGTGTGTCTGTGTGTGTCTGTGTGTGTCTGTGTGTGTGCATGCATGTAACAGAGTTAGAAATAACCTCAATTATGAATTTATACAAAATTGATATGCTTGTCTTACATGTATGTGGTGGAGCTGCATAGATAGCGTTCCTCTCTGCGCACCGTACGTGGCCTCAGCAAAGAAAAATACTTCCAAGCTAGAGGTGGATACACGTGAGCAATGCTGCAACCAATATTTCTATGTTTAATGCTTTAAATTTGTTTTTGTAACAGTCAGTAGCAGCATTTTGACTGTAAGCACTAGTAGCATTTATTTGCAGGAATAGTAACTTTATCTATGAGTGGCACTTTCAGTAGCATGTTGAGCTAATGCTGGCCAGCTAGCCGTGAACTTGTTGGCCATAATATTTTACAGTAATTATTTTAGATAGTAATCTTTCCACTCTTTGTTACACAGATCTGAATGCTTGCAGTTGCATGACACACTGTTGATGGAGACTATATGTTGCTGATTTTTGTACCAGATAGGCTTTTGTTAAATGTGAGTTTCACACATTGTTGTTGTTGGTGCATTACTATCGTGAAGTAGTAGAAACGATTGCATGATTGACCAACAAAAACATGGTCTGAAGTCAATGGCGCAGTATTTCACTGTTATTCACTGTTACAGTAATATGCGCCTGCATAGGCAGCTGCACAACAAGCGTACACTCTGCTTGTTACACACACACAGATGAGCAGCACTGCAAAAACATGCAAAAGATTACAAATAAAAGGATTACAATGTGGAAGATTATTACTCTGTACATCTACATATTTTAAAAAATACATGTCATAATCGTTAGTCATAATATTTATCAGAATTAACTAATCACAGTAATGATTAATGAATTTTTCTAATTATATGACCAAATCATAGCAATACATGTAGGTATTTAAACAGACCGGTCAGGTTGAGGGTGTCTGTCAAGACCCAGTAAACGGATATCAACAACGGATCAGACATGGATCGACTTTCCTGCTGCATCAATACATGATGACATGAGGAAATAAATGAGGTGAAAACAATGATTAAACTAAAGAAGGAAATAAATCTGAACAGCTTCTAGCTGCTGCCAGCAGCAGGATCAGCACCTTGGAGAGCTGATCAAGTCCTTATAACTGTGTATGATGATTTTTTACATGACTAAAATTAATTATTTAATCTTTGAATAATATTTAACAAATATTCTTTAACATTTTTGAGATTACAATGATCAGCAATTAAACCCTGCTGATTTAACTATTACTCCATGACTGAACAAAACCATTTTAGGGTGAACCAAAACTGTAATAAAAAAATAAACCTTGTCAAAAAAAAAAAAAAAGAAATTTGTCTGATTGCTTTCTTGCATGTTACGCCCAAAACACACCCATGATTAATGAGATGATTAAGACTAAGTACAACCCTCTTGAGCCATGCACCTGGTGTTAAGACCATTTTTTCTGCCATTAAACTAGCAAAAGTGGATTTGGACAAACCCTAAATGCATTTGCGCCATGTGCTTCAGATCGTGTGCTTAGATAGTTAAAATAGGGCGCTTTATGTTGGTTTTTCATTTAATTTGTCACTATATATATATAAGTAATCAAGTTAGTATGGTCCGGGTATCATTGGATAATTTGTAATTCATTTGTAATTCTGGTAAATCTGTTATTTGTTTCAAAACAAAAAACAAAAAAACGTTTTTAGTGTCAGAATCAAATAATGAAAAACCAGTCAAACGCGGCCCGTTTTTGGTTTTTGGATTGAATATCCAGCAGGTCTGCGGACATTCAGCCAATTCATTTTTGCTTTTGAAACCAAAAACAGAAGTCACAGGTTTTTTCCTTTTTTCATTTTAAACCAAAAACGAAAAACGATATCATGTGATCTATTCCTTTTTAGATTCCAAATGAAAAACCAGAAAACCAAATTCAAAAGGCCGTTCAATTTTGGTACAATTTCAGTGTGACTTCAATACATGACAAATAAATACAATGCAAGTGTTAATCTACTGATAATAAAATAAAGAGATGTTAATGGGGATAATACAAGACAGAGGGGTTATGGCTTAGTAGCTGATACCCCATACTTCTGCAGCACCCTACACAGGGTACCCTGAAGGACACAGTCATAAGCCTTCTCCATGTCCACATAGCACATGTAGACTGGATGTGCAAACTCCCATGACCCCTCAAGTATCCCCGCTAGGGTAAAGAGCCTGTCCACTCTTCATGACCAGGACAGAATCCACATTATTCCTCTTGAATCTAAAGTTCGACAATTGGCCAGAGCCTCTTTTTCCGTACCCTGGCATCAGCTTTCCCCGAGAAGCTGCACAATGTGATCCCTCGATAGTTGGAGTATACCCTCCGGTCCCCCTTTTTAAAAATGTGAACCACCACCCCAGTCTGCCAGTCCACAGGCCCTGTGCCCGACCTCCATGTGACACAGAAGAGACACATCAGCCAAGACAACCCAACAATGGCCAGAGCCTTCACTTCACCGGGCGAATCTCATCCATACCTGGTGCCTTGCCACTGAGGAGTTCTCTTCCTGAGTCTCCTGAAGCAACAGACAGGTCCTGGAGGGCCAAAAGGCCGATAGCTTTGTTGGTTGCTGAAGCAAAAACCCGGGTGTGGGAGGAGTTCGGGGAGACCATGGAGAAGAACCCTCAAAGAAGTTCTGTCTAACCATCAGATGACTCTGGAAGGGAAAGCTGGTCATAACCCAGGCTGTTCTCAGGAGGGGAGAACTGCTGACCTTGACTGGGGACATCATCGGGCAACCTCATACAGATCCAGAGTTCTCTGTTGAGTCACATTTACCAGAGACAGGAAAAAGTTGTTAGGGTGAATGAGCAAAGGTGCAAACCTGACAGCCAGTGCTGTATATTTACCAGGGAAGTTTGTGTAGAGACTCGAGACTACTGGAGAATTTTGTGGCTAAAGGAGTTGCCAAACGGTATCTTTTAATAGTTTAAGGTTGAACACCACAGAATGTCTCTCTGTGGTTTGTCAGGCAGAGACTTCTAACTGCTGAGATTTCATATAATGTAATATAAATATTGAACATTAAATATACTGTTATATAAATATGAAATACAATGTAATATACATATGAACTATAATGTAATATACATTTGAAATACAATAAAATAGAAATATAACTATACAATAAAAAAATATAATATATATTTAACATCTTGAAAAGTGTGTGTGCCCACTTCATGTATGTAAATAGGGACACAATAATCAGAATATACTAAAAACATATATTTAATATAAGTAAAAAGTAAAGTAAAAGTAATATACTGTAATATGAATATGAAATATACTGTCATAGGGACATATATGAGACAATGAGGACTGATGTTCATCTCTGAGATGCTTCATAACCTCAGGTTCTGGTCTGGTTGTCTTCTTTGGTGGTTTAGGTTCCAGGTGAAGCCTCATTGTTCTGCTCTGATTGTTCTACAGGTTCTATCAGAGGGATCTGAGACTGGAGGATCCAGTGTTCTGATGTAACATGACCTGCTGCTAATGTAATGACTGTGTTGGAGGGGGATTCCCTGAACTGTGAGGACGTCAGGAAATTCCACAAAGACGGGACCTGTGTGTGTGTGTGTGTGTGTGTGTGTGTGTGTGTGTGTGTTGGACACTTACATTGGAGGACATTGTTATAGCATGAGGACATTAATATGAGGATGGACAGTGAGGATGATTTCATGAAGTTAGAACATATTTTTTACGTCTTTTGTCTTCAGACTTAAGACTTGTTCTGTCAGTGAGCTCTTCATAACTATAGGTGATGAAAACAACACTAACAACATATTAACATGTTAACAGAATGTTAACAACATATTAACAGCCTGTTAATACAATATTAACAACATTTTAACAGCACATTAACAACATATTAAAAGCATAAAGGAACAAAATGCTAATCAGGTGAATTAGGGTGACTTTACGTTTGGGTCCTCAGAGGTACAGAGATGAGTCTTTCTCACCTCCTCCTGCTGCACATTAATACAGAAACCTGATACACACACACACACACACACACACACACACACACACACACACACACACACACACTCCTGGTGGCATTTAGGCAGGTATATAAACCGCGGTGCCAGCAGCTCAGAGCCAGACGAGTACTGCAACTCACCTGTCTGCCTGTGTGTTTACCTGAGTGTCCACCTGTCGTACTGATCCAGGGACCTGTCTGACCTCACAGCACCATCATGCTCTCCAGGTACGTCCATCCTTCTCTGTTTCCTTCTGTTCAACCTGACATCCCACAATGCAGCGCTCCACAGAAAGAAACAGAAACATCAGTGAAGCTTTGAAAATGTTTTTGTTTGATGTTTGAGAAGTTTTTAATCTGATTTCAGTGTTTGTTTAATTTCCTGTTTGTTACATAAGTTCATTACTTACTCTGTGTGTGTGTGTGTGTGTGTGTGTGTGTGTGTGTGTGTGTGTGTGTGTGATAGTTTGTTGAGTCATCTTCAGCTCAGTGTGATGAACGTCAGCAGTATTTAGTAAATCTGGATCTAAATGCAATAATTATACTTTATATGTGAAATGTTTGATAATTCCAGTTTGTGTAATTTGTATTTTTGAGACTGAATCAAAAAGACATTTTGAAAATAAACATTCAGAATAAACATTCATGTGACATCTCAGTCACATTCAAAGAGATCAGATTGAATTTTAAAACTTGTAGTAATTCTTAAATAAAACATACATTATGTATTCAGATGTTTTATTTTGTTTAATCAAATGCATCCAAATAAATAAAATCAGTTCCTCAAAAACAGAAGGGACTGGAGCACACTGATTAATTTGATGGTACACTTCAGGTGTGCTGTCTTCATACTGAGAAGAACCTGATTCAGCTGCTTTCTGTTGGAAGATGCATGGAGTACTCTGTTTCTATGAAATCAGTTCCTGTCAGAAACATGATCACAGCTGATGTTTGAAATGTTTCATATTTTGTCAGTACTGAACTTCTAGAGTAAAGTGCTGTCAGCGCCCCCTGCAGGCTACAGAGTTCATTACAGCCACAGCATCATCAAGCAAATATGATGTTTGTCCTGACTTTTAGAGTTGAAGACTTTTCCTCTCGCACCACCCTCAGTACAGATTTTGCATTTTTAACTAAAGCTTCCATGTGTCATTAATACAAATTATCAATAAGAGGAAGCAGTGGAGCTCTGTACGGTGACCCTGAAAGGACACAAAGGCTCTCAGACTGAAGGCTGTGTTTGTGTTGCAGGAATGTTGTTCTTCTGTTCTCTCTGTTCGCCCTGCTGGTGGAGGGAGACCTCGACTCCAATGGTGAGAAAATAATCTGATTGTAATAACCTAATTAAAGCAATTCGGAGTAAAACTGCTCTGATAACAATAATCTGATTTAAACTAACCTGATTAAAACTAATCTGATTGAAACTAATCTGATAAAAGGACAAGTGTGTGGAATTTAGTGGCACCTAACTGAACGGACTTGGCAGAAATGGAATATAATATTCACAAGTATGTTTTATGTATAATCACCTGAAAATAAGTTTTCGTTACAATTTACCAAGTTCCAGGCAGACTTTGTGGGCATGAGTTGGGTTGATTTGAGCTGGATGCTGATCTGTTGTTGTATGAAGGGACTGGCTGGGATAACAAGGAGCTCAGTCTTAGAGAGGTTAAGTTGAAGGTGGCGTTCCTTCATCCATGCTGATATATCGGCAAGGCATGACGAGATGTGAGCCGAGACTATGAGGAGAGAGTCTTCTGGCAGGAATGACAGGAAGAGCTGGATATCATCAGCATAGCAATGGTATGAGAAACCATAGGAGGGGATGACTGCATCAAGTGAGGTTGTGTATATTGAGAAATAGGACATGAACCAGCGGAGGGCAGATCCTGAGATACCAAGCTCAGTGAGTGTGGAGAGGAGGATTTGGTGGTTAACTGTGTCTAAGGCAGCTGACAGATCCAGCAGCAATAGAGCTGAGGACTGACCAGCAGCTCTAGCTGAACCCACAGTAGTGCAGTCTCGGTAGAGTGACCTTAGAATGAACCCTTTATATCTACAGAGGGAGCAGGTCCTCCTCCATGGTGGCAGCCATGTTGCATCGCCATGTTTCTACAGTAGCCCAGAATGGACAAACCTAACACTGACTCTAGAGAGGGCCTTTTGCATTTTTTGCAAGTTTTGCAGCCACCACAGGTTGTCCTACACACTTGGAAGGTGGGGGGGGGGGGGTTTCCAGGTGGTTGCAATCTGCAACCTCACCGCTAGATGCCACTAAACCCTACACGCTGGTCCTTTAATCTATCCTGATTCAAACTAGTCCGATTAAACTAATCTTATTAAACTATCCCGATTAAAAATAATCTGATTAGAGTTAATAATTAAACATTATGCCGATTAATATCTCTTCTGTCTGAAATAATAACATCTGTTTTGATAGACAGATAATCAGATTACATCACAGTTTGATTGACAGGTTAACCTGACTGATGAGTCAGTGTTTAATTAAACTGTTTTGTTGTTGCAGATGCTGGAATACAAGCCATGTCCACTGGTAAATCACTTATCTATCTCTCATCACTGACAGATATACTGTAGCTGTCTCCCTGTCTCACCTGTCTGTCCTCTCACCTGGCTCATCTCTTTCTCTCACTGTTAGATAAAGATTCCACATCTGATGAAGCTCCAACAGGTGAGTCACAAACTTGATGTTGATCTCATGGATCCAGATGAGAGTTTCAGTCATCTGAATGACTCATAATGAAAATAAAATAAAATATTTCAGCATGGTTCTGAGTTAAAAAATGTTTAATATGACCATGATATCACTTCAGTTACTGTTCAGTTGAATATTTGAAGATATTCTGACTGAACTGTGTTGTTGTTGTTTCAGAGAGTATGAACGCCGTCTCTCCTGATCAGACTGGTAAGACTTCACATCCAAAACTGATGGTTTCATCAGGCTACAGGGAGGAAAGTTTAAACAGAACCTTACAAAATATAACTATTTATACTTAATCTGCAAGTGTGTGTACTGTATATACATATATATTAATATATATAATTTTATATATATTAATATATATAAATATAATATATATTTTTTATATATATTAAGTTTTTAAAATTTTTACTAGATTCTACATTGTACAACAATACACAATACTGAAGACAAAAATTAGAAAATAACACGTGGAATCAAAAAACTGTTAAACAAACCAAAATATGTTACATATTTTAGATTCCTCAGAGTAGCCACAGTTTTGCACACTGTTGATAATATCTGAACCAGCTTCATTGTCACATGAAATGCTTTTCCAACAGTGTTGAGGGAGTTCCCACATATGCTGACAGTTTTTCCTTCACTCTGCGGTCCAACTCATCCCAAATCAAACCATCTCAGTTGGGTTTAGGTTGGGTGATTGTGGAGGCCAGGTCATGTGATGCAGCACTCCATCACTCTGCTTCTTGGTCAAACAGTCTTACAGAGCCTGGAGGTGTGTTTTGGGTCCTTGTCCTGTTGAAAAACTAATGATGGTCCCACTAAGTTCAAACCAGATGGGATGGCATGTCACTGCAGGATGTTGTGGCAGCCATATTGGTTAAGTGTGCCTTGAATTCTGAATAACTCTCCAACAGTGTCACCAGCAAACCCTCTAATGTCCAGTCCTTGTGTTTCTCCTCCTCTTATTGGTCTCCCTCAGTCATGGTTTCCTTGTAGCAGTTTAACCATGAAGTCCTGAATCACACAGTTTCCTCCAAACAGTTGATGTTGAGATGTGTCTGCTACTAGAACTCCGTGAAGCATTGATGTTGGATCTAATCTGAGGTGTTAATTGGTGATATCTGAGGCTGGTAACTCTGATGAACATATCCTCTGCAGAAGAGTAACGCTTGGTCATCCTTGTCTGGGGGGGTGCTATGAGAGCCAGTTTGATGGTTTTTGCAACAGCACTTGAAGAAACTTTCAGAGTTGTTGAAATGTTCCAGACTGGCTCACCTTCTTAAAGTAATGGTGGACTGTTGTTTCTCTTTACTTAGTTGAGTTCAGTGTTGTAGTTACTAAATCTTGAATCCGAGTCAAGTCTCGATTCCCCAGTGTTTGGTTTGAGTCTGAGTCCAAGTCTGAGTCACCAACTAAGAGTCTGAGTCGAGTCCCCATTACCTGAGTCTGAGTCCGGGTCATCAAGATTGAGTCTGAGTCAAGTTCCAAGATGGGCTCTAGTGCTCCACTCTGGCATGGTTGAAGAGCTGACATACAAATAACAAAGGTCTACATTTAACTAAAATGACACAGCTGTCACCATTTCATACTAATATTAATGATGCACCAATTGCAATTTTCTTGACCAATTCTGATTTCCAGTTTTTTAAAAGTCTGACCTAACGATTCCGTTTTTTGCCAAGTCTGATTTTATAAGTCTGAAATAAGGTTTTTGGGAGGTTTTTTTTGAGTTTGGTAACTCGTTGCACCACCGGGGAACTACAAAGGAGAAGAGTCTAGCTAGTGACTGAGGGTCCTGTTGTGGTACCAGGTGCCTTTCATTGGCAGAGTGTAGTGAGCGGGAGGGAGTGTAGACCTGGATGAGGGAGTTCAGGTAGGCAGGAGCTGTTTAAGTTGCTGTTTTGTGAGCGAGTGTCAGGGTTTTGAATTTGATGCGGACAGCAACTGGGAGCCAGTGGAGGGAGATGAACAGCAGGGTGACGTGCTGTTTTGGGCACCTTGAACGTACATGAGGAGAGGCCTGCCAGTGAGGAGTTGCAGTAGTCAATGTGCGATATTACGAGAGCCTGTACCAGGAGTTGTGCTGCAAGCTCAGACAGGTAGAGTCTGATCCTCCTGATGTTGCACAGGACAAACCGACACGACTGAGTGACTGAGGCCACATGAACCTTAAAGGTTAGTTGGTCATTGATCATGACACCCAAGTTTCAGGCAGACTTTGTGGGCATGAGTTGGGTTGATTCAAGCTGGATGCTGATCTGTTGTTGTATGGAGGGACTGGCTGGGATGACAAGGAGCGCAGTCTTAGAGAGGTTGAGTTGAAGGTGGCGGTCTTTCATTGGCAAGGCATGACAAGATCCAAGACAAGACTGTGTGGTCTTCCAGCGGGAACGACAGGAAGAGCTGGGTATCATCAGCATAGGAATGGTATGAGGAACCATGGAAACAGATGATTGCACCAAGTGAGGTTGTGTATAGTGAGAGAAGAAGCGGACCGAGCACTGACCCATGAGGAACCCCTGTGGATAAGCTTTGCAGTTTGGACACTTATCCCTCCAAGATACTCTAAAATATCTCCCTGAGAGGTAGGACATGAACCAGCGGAGGGCAGATCCTGAGATGCCAAGTTCAGTGAGTGTGGAGAGGAGGATTTGGTGGTTCTTGTAGATAATACCAAAAAAAGTGTAACATCCAAACAAAAGTGCATCTGGAGAAATCTGCTCACAAGGAAAAGCTGCTGTAACTGGTGAGCTAAGATTACCCAGTTCTTAATCATACCTTTTATATAATGATAATATGTTGTCCATCATTACCAATGATCTAATATAATGTCACAGAATTCAATTAAAAAAACTTTATTATTCCTCAAGAGGCAATTTTAGGCAAATGAAACAGAAACACGCGATTCACAAAAAAAAGTGATCCAAATAATAATAATAATAATAATAATAATAATAATAATAATAATAATAATAATAATAATGCAAATTGTAAAACACTGAAATACTTGATACTAATAATAATAATAATAATAATAATACTCAATCTGTATTTGGTCAAATATATCCAATACTGAGACACATTATGTTAAAGGATAAATCATTTTTATTTTGTGTCTGTAGCTGCATTTCAGAATATTTAAAGTCCAATTAAATGTGACCAATAGTTTTTTTTTGTCTGAGTAAAAGTTTAACTTGTGCCTCAAGTCTAAAATTTCATATACATTGATAAATACAGGCTCTGAAGTTCTTTCCTCTGCAGAAATACAGCAGAGAAATGTTCAGATATTTAGTAAAGTTCACAGTAAATATCCAGCTGCTGTCTGTCTCTTTAGAGTTCAGTCAGTCTCAGTAGAATCAGGTCGTTTTGTGTTAGTGTGCCATCTTGTGGTCCTCTTGATGAATAGAGACATGATGTTATAGGAAATCACAGATGTTGATCACATCAATGATGCTGTGTTGTATTTGAGTCCCTGTAAACCATGAGAGTGTGACAGTGAGCCAGCATGTGCCATTCGACCTCCATTCATTGGAGGGATAAATGTCTATTAAACAATCTTAAGTAAAAACTTCCACATGATAAAACTTCAATCTCAGATCTAATGAACATTTGCATCTTTTATTTCCTCTGTTGTCCAGATGGATTATATTATTACTGATCACACTAACCTTTGTTTTTACTGATTGTTTTCAGATGAATCCCAGTATTACGGAGGAGGACCTTCAGGTAGGCACATGATGATGATGATATCTGACATCAGATCCGTCAGAGCTGTAAAACTGCTTCTGTTCCAGTTTGTTTACCTGCTGCTGCCGTAACTCAGCCGACCTGCTCACCTGTTTCCTGTATGTGTGACATTTATAACGATAACAATGAAATCCTGTTGATGTGTTTCAGACGTCAGCAGCACCAGCGCAGAGACAGCAGACAGTGAGATGACAACAAACATTCAGCCATTTATCATTCATTCATCTATAAATCTACTCATCTATTCATCTATAAATCTACTCATCTATTCATCTATAAATCTACTCATCCATTCATCTATAAATCTACTGATCTATTCATCTATAAATCTACTCATCTATTCATCTATAAATCTACTCATCCATTCATCTATAAATCTACTGATCTATTCATCTATAAATCTACTCATCCATTCATCTATAAATCTACTCATCTATTCATCTATAAATCTACTCATCCATTCATCTATAAATCTACTCATCTATTCATCTATAAATCTACTCATCTATTCATCTATAAATCTACTCATCCATTCATCTATAAATCTACTCATCCATTCATCTATAAATCTACTCATCCATTCATCTATAAATCTACTCATCTATTCATCTATAAATCTACTCATCCATTCATCTATAAATCTATTCATCTATAAATCTACTCATCCATTCATCTATAAATCTACTCATCTATTCATCTATAAATCTACTCATCCATTCATCTATAAATCTATTCATCTATAAATCTACTCATCCATTCATCTATAAATCTACTCATCTATTCATCTATAAATCTATTCATCCATTCATCTATAAATCTATTCATCTATAAATCTACTCATCTATTCATCTATAAATCTATTCATCTATAAATCTACTCATCTATTCATCTATAAATCTATTCATCTATAAATCTATTCATCTATAAATCTACTCATCCATTCATCTATAAATCTATTCATCTATAAATCTACTCATCCATTCATCTATAAATCTATTCATCTATAAATCTACTCATCCATTCATCTATAAATCTACTCATCTATTCATCTATAAATCTACTCATCTATTCATCTATAAATCTATTCATCTATAAATCTATTCATCTATTCATCTATAAATCTACTCATCTATTCATCTATAAATCTATTCATCTATAAATCTACTCATCTATTCATCTATAAATCTATTCATCTATAAATCTACTCATCCATTCATCTATAAATCTATTCATCTATTCATCTATAAATCTACTCATCTATTCATCTATAAATCTACTCATCTATTCATCTATAAATCTACTCATCTATTCATCTATAAATCTACTCATCCATTCATCTATAAATCTATTCATCTATAAATCTACTCATCCATTCATCTATAAATCTATTCATCTATAAATCTACTCATCCATTCACCTATAAATCTACTCATAATAATATAAATAATTTCAGTCATTCACTTAATTTTTAATGTCGTATCTACCTGCAGCCGTGGCAGCCAATCAGGTGACAGCAGCGGGTACGTCCTGTTTTCTTCTTCTGCATCTGAATATTAAACTGATTCAGTCTGTTTGTGTTTTACAAAAAAATCCTGTTTATTATTCCAGAAGCTGTCACTACAAACAGCGTTGAAGAAGAAGATGGTGAGAAAGAAACTACTAAACATGATCATTATACCACGTTTATACTATAAATATGATAATTATACCACGTTTATACCATAAATATGATCATTATACTACGTTTATACTATAAATATAATTATTATACCACGTTTATACCATAAATATGATCATTATACTACATTTATACTATAAATATGATAATTATACCACGTTTATGCCATAAATATGATCATTATACTACGTTTATACTATAAATATAATCATTATACCACGTTTATACTATAAATATGATCATTATACTACATTTATACTATAAATATGATAATTATACCACGTTTATACTATAAATATAATCATTATACCACGTTTATACTATAAATATAATCATTATACCACGTTTATACTATAAATATGATCATTATACTACATTTATACTATAAATATGATAATTATACCACGTTTATGCCATAAATATGATCATTATACTACGTTTATACTATAAATATAATCATTATACCACGTTTATACTATAAATATGATCATTATACTACATTTATACTATAAATATAATCATTATACTACATTTATACTATAAATATAATCATTATACTACATTTATACTGTAAATATAATCATTATACCACGTTTAAACTATAAGTATAATCATTATACTACATTTATACTATAAATATAATCATTATACTACATTTATACTATATATATGATCATTATACTACATTTATACTGTAAATATAATCATTATACCACGTTTATACTATAAATATAATCATTATACTACATTTATACTATAAATATAATCAATATACTACATTTATACTATAAATATGATCATTATACTACATTTATACTGTAAATATAATCATTATACCACGTTTAAACTATAAATATAATCATTATACCACATTTATACTATAAATATAATCATTATACCACGTTTATACTATAAATATGATCATTATACTATGTTTATACTATAAATATGATCATTATACTACATTTATACTGTAAATATAATCATTATACCACGTTTATACTATAAATATAATCATTATACCACGTTTATACTATAAATATAATCATTATACCACGTTTATACTATAAATATAATCATTATACTACATTTATACTATAAATATGATCATTATACTACATTTATACTGTAAATATAATCATTATACCACGTTTATACTATAAATATAATCATTATACTACATTTATACTATAAATATGATCATTATACTACATTTATACTGTAAATATAATCATTATACCACGTTTATACCATAAATATAATCATTATACTACATTTATACTATAAATATGATCATTATACTACATTTATACTGTAAATATGATCATTATACCACGTTTATACTATAAATATAATCATTATACTACATTCATACTATAAATATGATCATTATACTACATTTATACTGTAAATATAATCATTATACCACGTTTATACTATAAATATAATCATTATACTACATTTATACTATAAATATGATCATTATACTACATTTATACTGTAAATATAATCATTATACCACGTTTATACCATAAATATAATCATTATACCACGTTTATACTATAAATATAATCATTATACTACATTTATACTATAAATATGATCATTATACTACATTTATACTGTAAATATAATCATTATACCACGTTTATACTATATATATGATCATTATACTACATTTATACTGTAAATATAATCATTATACCACGTTTATACTATAAATATAATCATTATACCACGTTTATACTGTAAATATAATCATTATACCACGTTTATACTATATATATGATCATTATACTACATTTATACTGTAAATATAATCATTATACCACGTTTATACTATAAATATGATCATTATACCACGTTTATACTATAAATATGATCATTATACTACGTTTATACTATAAATATGATCATTATACCACGTTTGTACTATAAATATGATCATTATACTACGTTTATACTATATATATATATAATCATTATACTACATTTATACTATAAATATAATCATTATACTACGTTTATACTATAAATATAATCATTATACTGCGTTTATACCATAAATATAATCATTATACCACGTTTATACTATAAATATAATCATTATACTACGTTTATACTATAAATATGATCATTATACCACGTTTGTACTATAAATATAATCATTATACCACGTTTATACTATAAATATGATCATTATACCACGTTTATACTGTAAATATAATCATTATACCACATTTATACTATAAATATAATCATTATACCACGTTTATACTATAAATATGATCATTATACTATGTTTATACTATATATATGATCATTATACTACATTTATACTATATATATGATCATTATACTACATTTATACTATAAATATAATCATTATACTACGTTTATACCATAAATATAATCATTATACCACGTTTATACTATATATATGATCATTATACTACATTTATACTATAAATATAATCATTATACTACGTTTATACCATAAATATAATCATTATACCACGTTTATACTATATATATGATCATTATACTACGTTTATACCATAAATATGATCATTATACTATGTTTACGACTAATAATCTAATTCAGTGTTAGTTTCAAACTTTTTTCTTACAGAAGACGAGAGCCCAGACTCTGATGAAGGAGGGAAGAAAAAGTTCAGCTCTCGCTCAGCCAAACTGCAAAGTCCCACCCTCTCCGCTCAAAGCCCCGCCTCCTCAGCTCAAGGGTCCGCCCTCTCTGATCAAAGCCACGCCCTCTCCGCCCAGCCCATCGTCCCCCAGCAGAAAGCTCTGGTGAGAAGCCGAGCATCCAAAAGGAGATCCAGGACCAGCCGCCGTCAGATGTGAAACATGAACACTCTCCCTCACACACACACACACACACACACACACACACACACACACACACACTCACACACACACACACACACACACACACACAGATGTGTATGTAGGTAGAAAACA
>NC_089531.1:55671-95671 GCF_963924715.1 Thunnus thynnus
CCTTCAACAGCATGAGGCCATGATGACAACAGCTGTGGCTGAAACCAAACAGGCAGCAGCAGCCCACGAGCAGGCGCTAACAATGTTAGCTGGACAGCTGCAGCAGTTAACAGCCCTGCTAACCCAAGCCCCTCAAGCCTCTGGGGCTGCTTCTCCTCCTGCTCCGCCTGCTACCGCTCCTGCACTTGCTCCAGCCCCTTTGCCACCCATGGATGCCCCTGAGCCCCGGGTGGGAATCCCGGAGCGCTACGAGGGTGATCGAGAGACCTGTGGCCCTTTCCTCACCAACTGCTCTCTCCTGTTTGCTCTGCAGCCCCGCACCTTCGCCACTGAGGGAGCGAGGGTTGCATTCGTCATCAACCATCTGACGGGCAGAGCTCGGTTATGGGGGACAGCCGAGTGGGAGAGACGGTCACCAGCCTGTGCTTCCTTTGACCTGTTTGCCACAGAGCTTCGCAAAGTGTTTGGCTTGGATACCTGTGGTCCTGAGGCAATCGGAGGTCTGATTGGACTGAAACAGGGCGAGAGAACAGTGGCAGACTATTCCATAGACTTTCGCACCAGAGCCAGCCGAAGCAAGTGGAACAACTCGGCCCTCTGCGACGCATTCCTCAACGGGTTGGCCGACTACATCAAGGATGAACTGGTTTCCCATGACCTGCCCACCACGTTGGATGGGGTGGTTGAGTTGACCACCCGCATCGACCTCCGCATCCAGGCCCGGCAACGAGAGAAGCGTCAAGGGGGAGGCCATTGCCCTCTGCCGTCCCGCTCCCATGGGGGTGCCGTCACAGCCAACTCTGCCTCTTCTTCAGCTCTGCAGACAGGGGATCCTGAGCCTATGCAGCTGGGACGCACCTCCCTCACCCCAGAGGAGAAGGAGCATCGCCGTAAGGCCAACCTCTGCCTTTACTGTGGAGCAGCAGGGCACTTCATCTCCAGATGTCCAGCAAAGAAAAGCCAGGGCTCATCAGTAATGGGGGAGATCCTGGTGAGCCCAACTTCCCTAGTGTCTCCCCGTCCCCAAAGAGCTCTGCTCCAGGCCCGGCTCCTCCTTCCGGACGGTCCCCACACCATGGCTACCTTCATTGACTCTGGGGCTGATGCCTGCATTATTGACGAGGAGCTGGCCCTTCAGTTGGGGCTCGGGCGGGTTCCTTTGCCACAACCGGTTCCCGCTAGAGCCCTAGATGGACACATCTTGGGCAACGTCACACATCAAACCTCCCCTGTCCATCTGCTGCTCTCTGGCAACCACCACGAAACAATCCAGTTTCACATCCTGAGCTCACTCCATCTGCCTCTCATCCTGGGGTATCCTTGGCTCCGTCTTCACAACCCTCACATCGACTGGGTCACGGGGGCCATTCAAGGGTGGAGCCCCTCCTGTCATCTCAGGTGCCTGCAGCAAGCCTCCTTGCCACTTCACTCCCCCAGCCCCAGCTCCTCGCCCGATCTCTCCAGGGTGCCGCCGGAGTACCACGACTTCTGCCTAGTCTTCAGTAAAGCCAAAGCCACATCTCTGCCTCCGCACCGTCCCTACGACTGCGCTATTGACCTCTTGCCTGGGACTTCACCCCCCAAGGGGCGCCTGTACTCCTTGTCTGAGCCTGAGAGAAAAGCCATGGAGACTTATATCAATGACTCTCTGGCTGCGGGTCTCATCCGTCCTTCTTCCTCCCCTGCCGGGGCGGGTTTTTTCTTCGTGGAGAAGAAGGACAAGACCCTGAGACCCTGCATTGACTACCGAGGGCTAAATGACATCACTATCAAGAACAGGTACCCGCTGCCACTCATCTCCTCCGCCTTCGAGCTGCTCCAGGGGGCCACCATTTTCACCAAGCTCGACCTGCGCAACGCCTATCACCTTGTCCGCATCAGAGAGGGAGACGAGTGGAAGACGGCCTTCAACACCCCGACAGGGCACTACGAGTACCTCGTCATGCCATTCGGCCTCACCAATGCCCCCGCCGTCTTCCAGGCCCTGGTAAATGACGTTCTTCGAGACATGCTCAACCGGTTCGTCTTTGTCTACCTGGATGACATTCTCATCTTCTCCCAGTCCAGAGATGAACACATTCACCATGTCCAAGCCGTCCTCCAGCGCCTCCTTGAGAACTCCCTGTTTGTTAAAGCTGAGAAGTGTGAGTTCCATGCCTCCTCAGTGTCCTTCCTGGGGTACATAGTTGCAAAAGACAGTTTACAGATGGACCCAGCTAAAGTCTCTGCCGTCACCTCCTGGCCTGTTCCTGAGTCCCGCAAACAGCTTCAGTGCTTCCTGGGTTTTGCCAATTTCTACCGCCGCTTCATCCGCAATTACAGCTCCGTGGCAGCTCCTCTCACCGCCCTGACCTCCTCCAAGGTGCCTTTTCAGTGGTCACCTTCCACTGACAAAGCCTTCCAAACTCTCAAGACACGGTTCACCTCAGCACCCATCCTTCAGATGCCCGACCCTGATCGCCAGTTCATTGTGGAGGTGGATGCCTCTGATGTGGGGATAGGGGGTGTCCTGTCCCAGCGCTCTGCCACTGACCAGAAGCTCCACCCATGTGCCTTCTTCTCTCGGCGTTTGTCGCCTGCTGAGAGGAATTATGATATTGGCAACAGGGAGTTGCTGGCAGTGAAGATGGCTCTTGAAGAGTGGCGGCATTGGTTGGAGGGTACCAAAGAGCCTTTTCTGGTCTGGACTGACCACAAGAACTTGGAGTACATCCGATCAGCTAAAAGACTGAATTCCCGCCAAGCCCGTTGGTGCCTGTTCTTTGCCCGTTTCAACTTCACCCTCTCCTACCGCCCTGGGTCTCGTAATGCCAAGCCTGACGCCCTGTCCCGGCAATTCCAGAGAGTGGAGGAATCTGGAAAGAGGCCAGAGCCCATCCTCCCTGGGTCCTGTCTTATCGCCGCGGTGACCTGGGACATCGAGGAGAGGGTGAGAGCAGCGGCTGAGGGACAGCCTGGTCCCAGCTCCTGCCCGCCAAACTGCTTGTTCGTCCCTCCAGCCTTGAGGTCAGAGGTGCTGCAGTGGGCCCACTCCTCCAAGCTCTCCTGCCACCCTGGTGCTCGACGGACACAGCACGCCCTCCTCCAGCGCTTCTGGTGGCCCAGCTTGAAAGAGGACACCCAGGACTTCGTCAAAGCCTGCCCGGTCTGTAATCAACACAAGACCTCCCGCCGGGCCCCAGCAGGACTTCTACAGCCTCTTCCTGTTCCCCACCGCCCATGGTCCCACATCTCCATGGACTTTGTGACAGGCCTTCCCTCTTCTGAAGGCCATACTGTCATCCTGACCATTGTGGACCGCTTCAGTAAGATGGCCCACTTCGTGCCTCTGCCCAAGCTCCCTTCAGCCAAGAGAACTGCTCAGTTGGTCCTGCTCCACATATTCCGTCTTCATGGCCTCCCTGTCGATGTGGTGTCAGACCCTGGGCCTCAATTTGCCTCTGTTTTTTGGAGAGAGTTCTGCAGTCTCCTGGGTGCCACCGCCAGTCTGTCCTCCGGCTTCCACCCTCAGACCAATGGGCAAACGGAGCGCATGAACCAGGAGTTGGAAACAGCCCTGCGGTGCATGGCCTCCCAGAACCCCTCCTCCTGGTCCTCACAGCTGTTGTGGGTAGAATATGCCCACAACTCCCTCATCTGCTCTGCCACCGGCCTCTCTCCTTTCCAATGTGCATACGGCTATCAACCACCATTGTTCCCCACCCAGGAGAAGGAGGTTTCCTGCCCGTCTGTCCAAGCCTTCATCCGCCGCTGCCGCAGAACCTGGCTCCGGGCCCGTTCCATCCTCCTTCGGTCTGTGGACCGCTACACTGCCGCTGCCAACCGCCGCCGCACCCCTGCACCTACTTACCAAGCGGGTCAGCGAGTGTGGCTCTCCACCCGAGACCTGCCCCTCCGCGTGGAATCCAGGAAGATGGCACCTAAACACATCGGACCCTTCACTATACAGAAAGTCATCAATCCCGTTGCAGTACGGTTGAAGCTCCCGCGCTCTATGCGCGTCCATCCAACCTTCCATGTCTCCAAGGTGAAGCCGGTCCATGACAGTCCCTTGGTCCCTGCAGCACCGCCACCACCTCCTCCACGCATTGTTGACGGGGGTCCAGTCTACACGGTGCACCGCCTGATGCGCTCCCGCCGGCGGGGGAGAGGCCTTCAGTACTTGGTGGACTGGGAGGGGTATGGCCCAGAAGAGAGATCCTGGGTTCCTGCTCGTTTCATCATCGACCCCAACCTCATTGCTGATTTTCATCGGTGTCATCCTGACCAGCCAGTTAAGATGCCTGCCCGTCGGGGAGCCCGCACTTTGCCTCCACCAGACCGGCCTCTGGAGGACCGTTCCTTGGGGGAAGCTACAGATGATGGAGAATCCCTCCACCAGACCCCCTCCACCCACCCGGCTGAGGAAATGGACTGGTCCGACTCCCAGGAGTTGTAGGCCCATCTCCTGCCCCGTTTATAGTGCCTTTTTAGGGATGTCGGGAGCCATCCCTTGAGGGGAGGGTTCTGTCAGAGTCTGCTCTCCCCCTCACCTGTTGCTGTGGGAATTATCCAATCATTCAGTCTCACTCTCTGCTCTGCCACACCCCTCATTAGTTCAACCACCTTCACCTGGCGCTCCCACCTGCTCATCATCTGCAATCAAGCCTGTATATAAGCTGCCTCGGCCCACTCCCTTCTTGTCAGATTGTCTACGCTACTATGCTCAGTCATCTTGCTCTCTTCACTGGACTGCCTTCCTGGTTTCTGATCAGCTTGTCTTCGACCATCGCTCCTCGTCTCTGCCCCGGTAAACCCACCAGCCTTCTGTCCCTGACTCTGAGTTCTGCCTGCCTGTTCCCTGGTCTTTGTCCGCTGTGGGAGTGGAGGATCGGGGTTCAAAAACTGTGTTTCTCCGACCGTGCTAATATTTCCTTGACATCGTGTGAAATAAAGACTGCTGAGTTTAAACCAGTGTCATTTGTGCTGCTATTGGGTCCTTCCTATACCCGTTACAAGAGACTGTGTCTGTCCCCAAAACCACATAGAGACTGCGTCTGTCCCCAAAACCACATAGAGACTGCGTCTGTCCCCAAAACCACATAGGGACTGTGTCTGTCCCCAAAACCACATAGAGACTGTGTCTGTCCCCAAAACACTTAAATCAATTAAATCTGAAATAAATAAAAGAGGATTCATTCATAAAAATCTAATAAAAATTAAAACCACTACTGCAACAGTTCAACAAAATAAGAGAATTAAATGTGGACTCTTGAACATTAGATCTCTGTCATCTGAACCCGTATTAGTAAACGATTTAATCTCAGATCATCATATTGATTGATTGTCTTGCTGAAACCTGGCTGTGTTATGAAGAACATGTCAGTCTAATGAATCCAGTCCTCCCAGTCATATTAATACTCACATTCCTCCAGACACTGGCCGAGGAGGAGGAGTCTCAGCCTCATTATCAACTCTAGACCTGAACTTCATTATAACTCATTAGAAAGTCTTGTTCTTAGTCTCTCAGCCAACCTGGAAAACTTTACAGCCAGTTCTATGTGTTATAGTGAACCGTCCTCCTGGTCCGTACTCTGTGCTTAGTACAGATAAAGTAATTATAGTAGGTGATTTAATATTCATGTGGACGTTGATAGTGACAGTCTCAGCACTGTGTTTATCTCATTATTAGACTCAACTGGCTTCTCTCAGTGTGTAAATAATCCCACTCACCGTCTGAACCACACCCTCCACCTTGTTCTGACTTATGGCATCGAAATTGAACATTTGATAGTTTTTCCACAAAATCCTATTTTATCAGACCATTATTTGATAACTTTTGAATTCCTATTACTGGATTACACACCATTAGACAAAAATGTCCTCACTAGATGTCTCTCTGATAGTGTTGTAGATAAATTTAAGGAAGCAGTTCCATCAGTACTGAATTCACTGCCATGTCTCAATACTACAGGGGACTCTTATGTTAACTTTAGTTCCTCCCAAACTGATAATCTTGTTGATAGTGCTGCAGGCTCATTACCAATAACACTCGACTCCATCGCCCCCTTAAAAAGGAAGATAATAAAACATAAGAGGTTAGCTCCATGGTTTAACTCCCAAACCCACAAATTAAAACAAAAATCGCAAAAACTTGAAAGGATTTGGCGTTCCACCAAACTAGAAGAATCTCACTTAGTCTGGCAAGATAGTCTTAAAACATATAGGAAGGCCCTCTGTAATGCCAGAGCCGCCTATTACTCAGCATTAATAGAAGAGAATAAAAACAGCCCTAGGTTCCTTTTCAGCACTTTGGCTGACAAAGAGTCATAACTCTATTGATCCATGTATTCCTATAGCTCTCAGTAGTAATGACTTCATGACATCCTCATGGTAACCATTCCCTATTTTAACTCCCAGTGAAGACCTTTCTCTCTGATATTCCACTATGAATCATGCAACTCATCATACTCAAAAGCTGACATCACATTTAAAGTCCTCCCCATTCACCACGATTAATGGCGGCCTTTGGGGTTCACTGGAAGGGGGCCTACTACTTCGCTGTAAGGCTCATTTTTGGCTGCAAAAGTAGCCCCAAGTTGTTTGGCTCATTGTCTGACTTTCTCATCCCCTCTCTTCCTTTTTTGCCCCTAGCTCGTGGTCTAACCAATCCATTTTCTGTCTTGTCCGAGTTTGGTTTTTCCTTGTCGGAAGACAAGAGTTCCTTGGCATAACTCTCGACACCATCCTGCTTCAGGCTTATTACCGCTCCAGAAACCTAATCACATTCATCTCCTCTGCAACTTCTCCTCACCGCCCACTGCACAAAACGACAGCTGCTCTCCCTCCTTGGCCTCTTTAACTTACCCATGCACATCATTTCTCAAGGCCATTCTTTAATTTCTCACCTGTTCTCACTTGCATTATCTACACCTTCACATGACACAAACCCTCCATCACCCAGATTATTAGTTTATCCCAAAAAGCCATCATCAATAGCCTCATCCATAGCAATCTCTCTACCTACTGAACAGCCTGAAATTCCTTTCACTCCTTTGACAATATGTTCAACCTACATTTTCCTCCTATTGATGTAACCACGCTTATTACTTTCTTCTCCCACCCCCATCTGTCACTGCCAATTAAAATACCCACTATCAAAGTGTACGTAAGTGGAATAAGCTGCCTACAGGTTCCCCCTGTTCTCAGATGTATGTCACTTTGGATAAAAGCGTCTGCTAAATGAAATTGTAAATTATAAATTGTTACTCATGAAAGGCCTTAAATGCCAATCCCTCACCATCTCCCATTGACTTCTGACCTCCTCTCCCTCTGCATCAACACGTTCGGGACACATATCTCAGCATCTGGCTTGCATATTGGAATCCATGTTTCTGCTGGCTTTCTTCGGTTTCCTTCAGCGCTCTGAATTTACCTCCTCATGTATCAAATGAAATCCAGGTCGCCACCCTTGCGTGTCCAACCTACACGTTCAGTAAACAAAACAAAGTGGCAATCCAGTCCCTGTACTCTATTTCAAACTAGATTCATATCTAAGTCCTATTAAGTCTCTAGAACGTTTCATCCAAATCCAAAAATCTCAAAATGTTTCCCCATTTGACCCTCTTCCCATCACAGAATCTCATCATGCCCAGACTCTTTCCCAATTTGTTTTCCTGTCATTCCTTCTGTATTGGAGCAGCCACGTCGGCCTCCAGCCAAGGAGTCCCAGATCACCTAATCAAAGTCATGGGTCGTTGGTCCTCCCAAGCTTACCAATCATACATTCACTCCAACCTGCAAGATCCATACAATTCTCAGTTATCACTGAATTCCTCGGAAGGTTTTTGTGGGTCTGCTGAGCCCGGGATGAAGCCTTTCCAACACCGCCACCATTCTTCTTGCTTCATATTCATCCAGTAATCACAGTGTCCCAAGTTCATGATCATTAAACCATCATTTGCATTTCATTCAGGTTGTGGTCCTTGCTCATGAATGTATTAAGGACATTGGTCACATGCTGTTAATATTTTGGTAAAATGTTAACATGTTTTTAACATGTTGTTACCTTTAACTGAGTTTATTTTAAGAACTTCCTTCTCATAATCTCTTTGTGTTTCTCATGAAGTATTGCCCAACCAGTTCTGCATACCAGGCATAGCACACACATACACACACACACACACACACACACACACACACACACAGTATATATTTCTTGACATTTCCTGGTAGTCAGTTTAAAGTCAGACAGGTTGAGTTGCTTCCCCGGAACAAAATCTGCAGTGATCTGATCTAAACCCAGTTTACAGTATATAACACCCATAGTCAGTATCAATTAAATGTGAAGTAAATACAAACCCTGTCCATTTAATACAATTTATTAGTTTTTGGACAAAACCCAAGAAGCTAATTCATTTGAAAAACAGAATATCTGACTAATTAAACTATAATGATGGGTCCATATTTAAGAACAAACTGCAACTAAACTCAGCACAGCCCATTCTTTTTTAATATTTGGTATGCCCACCATTATTTCTGATGCCAAACTCAATCCTCCTGAGCAGGGACGATACCGGTCTTGAACAAATCTGTGGAGATGTTCTGTCATTCTTCATAGATTATTCTTTTCAGCTGCTCTTTGCTGGAGGGGTTTTGTTGCTCTTCCTCTTTAAAATTCTCTAAATGTGTTCTGTTGGATTCAGGTCAGAGGTCAAACTCAGCCAGGTCATAGTTTTCACTTTTTTCCCTTTAATTGATTTTTGCAGTGTGTTTTGGATCATTGTCATGTTGGAAAATTCCTCTCTTGCCAACTTTTAGAGACTGGGAGTCATCTTTTCATTCAGTATTTGGGATTACAAACTTGCATTCATAGTGCCACCAATAAACGTCATCTCCCCTACACCTTTCGCACTCATGCAGCCCCACATCAGCACACTCCCACCTCCATGTTTCACAGTCGGCACTATGCAGTCACTTTGGTAGTCCTGGACAGGTCCACGTCAAACATGCTGGACCCCATCTGATCCAAACTAATTTATTTTGGTTTCATCTGAACAAACAATGCGCCGACAGTATTCATCGGGCTTCTTTTCATGTTCTTTGGCAAAGTTTAATCTTGCTGTTTTGTGCCATTTTGTGAGCAGTAGTTTTCTCCATGTCCGTAGAGGTTGACCTCCTGCAGTGTTCTTCGCGCATTCTGAGCAGTCACTGAGACACCAGTTTCCACAGATAATTGTTGTGCCAAGGCAGAAGCTCTTCCCCATCTGCTTTTCAATGCAAGGCTGCATAAATAGTGAATTGTCCATGCTGTCATTTTTTGAGGATGGCCACTGCACCTTCTGTTATTAGTAGTATGGGTCCTCTTGTACCTGCTAACCACTGGTGCAGCTGTGTTTGGGCTTATGTTCAGCAGCCCACTGATCTTGTATCTTCTCCCATCTTTACAGAGTTTTACAATCTGGTTTCTTACTTGTTCAGGCAGTTTCTCACCATGTGGAGCCATGTTTCATCAGACAGGCCACAGTGGTCACAGGTGTACTTACTTATCCAACCTGTTTGTTTTTAATTACAAATAAGATTAAATACACTACACTTCACCCTAAAATACTTCACTTGTGAATCATTTAATATATTACCGATATTGCACAGGGGTGTACTCAGTTTAGTTATATACTGTAAATCTGGTCAGACAGACAGGCAGACAGACAGACAGACAGACAGACAGACAGACAGACAGACAAACAGGCAGGCAGGCAGGCAGACAGACAGACAGACAGGCAGGCAGACAGACAGACAGACAGACAGGCAGACAGACAGACAGACAGACAGACAGACAGACAGATAGACAGGCAGTCAGACAGACAGACAGGCAGACAGGGGATCCAGAGGAGGAGGAGGAGGAGGAGGAGGAGGAGGAGGAGGGACTGAGTATAAAAAGCTGCTGCCCTCTTTCAGCTGAGTTCAGAAACTCAAGAAACTGAAGTTTGATCACATTTACAGTCACCTGCTGAACAACAACATGCTGCGACGGTGAGTTTGTTCTTTTCTTCTCCTGAGAAACATGTTTTATTTTAGTTCACCGGCTTCAGATTAGTTGAATGAAGGAACTAAATTAATTCTACATCAGCCACACATCTATCACTATGTTCGCTGAAATTTTGCAGCAGATGAAATATGAAACTTTGTGAAACTTTATGAAACATTATGACACATGATGAAATGTTATGCGGCTTGTGGAAACATTCTCTGCTCACTATGACATTATTACTGTAATGAGTGTAATGAGGTAATTGCTTGACGTTTCTCTCATGTTTGACTTTGAGCAGTTTGTGTTGTCGAGTTGATGCCACCCAGTGATTATCTGATATTTCTATTGTTGTTTCTAATTAGACTCTACTCTGTGATTTTACTCATGCCAGACCGGTTTTTCAGCTTCTGACATTTGAGTTTTTCTGTCACATAAAGGCTGCAGTTTAAAGTTACATCATTAACACAAAAAAACAATAACTGAACTTTTCATTGTGACTCAACATTTTCCTGCTGATCTTTGTTTACTTTGAATGGATCCTGGACTCTTACTTTGCTGCTGCTGTCAGTATGAGGACTGTATTAGTCAGCTGTCTCTATGTCTGCTCTGCAGAACAGCAGCTGAAGGACTCCAGTGTTTCAAGGATAAAGCAGCTTTTTCATCTGACACTTGACTCTCAGAATGAACCTAAAGCTTTTCTGTCTCTTTGAGGACCTGAGCTCCGGTTTTGTTTTGCAGCTCGCTTCTCTCTATATGTTGGAAAAGAAGAGATGCTTTGTTTTTTTTCTGAGGAGGAAACACAATCATTTAACCCTTCAGACTGATGACTGATTTCACCCACCAGTCATTCTACACACCTGACAATCCTCACTTTACATTCTTTCCATTATCATGTAAATCAATGAGAGATAACTTTTACGTTCTTCAGGATATGTTCTTTACATTATATTCTTTACTTTACTCCAACTACTTTACTGTAACTACTTTACTATAACTACTTTACTATAACTACTTTACTGTAACTACTTTACTATAACTACTTTACTGTAACTACTTTACTATAACTACTTTACTATAACTACTTTACTGTAACTACTTTGCTGTAATTTTAACTACTTTACTAAAATTACTTTACTATAATTACTTTACTATAACTACTTTACTGTAACTACTTTGCGGTAATTTTAACTACGTTACTATAATTACTTTACTGTAACTACTTTACTATAACTACTTTACTATAACTACTTTACTATAATTACTTTACTATAACTACTTTACTGTAACTACTTTGCTGTAATTTTAACTACTTTACTATAACTACTTTACCGTAACTACTTTACTGTAACTACTTTGCTGTAATTTTAACTACGTTACTATAATTACTTTACTGTAACTACTTTACTATAACTACTTTACTATAACTACTTTACTGTAATTACTTTACTGTAATTTTAACTACTTTACTATAATTACTTTACTGTAACTACTTTACTATAACTACTTTACTATAACTACTTTACTGTAACTACTTTGCTGTAATTTTAACTACTTTACTATAACTACATTTACTGTAACTACTTTGCTGTAATTTTAACTACTTTACTATAACTACTTTACTGTAACTACTTTGCTGTAATTTTAACTACTTTACTATAATTGCTTTACTATAACTACTTTACTATAACTACTTTACTGTAACTACTTTGCTGTAATTTTAACTACTTTACTATAACTACTTTACCGTAACTACTTTACTGTAACTACTTTGCTGTAATTTTAACTACGTTACTATAATTACTTTACTGTAACTACTTTACTATAACTACTTTACTATAACTACTTTACTATAACTACTTTACTGTAATTACTTTACTGTAATTTTAACTACTTTACTATAATTACTTTACTGTAACTACTTTACTATAACTACTCTACTATAACTACTTTACTGTAACTACTTTGCTGTAATTTTAACTACTTTACTATAATTACTTTACTATAACTACTTTACTATAACTACATTTACTGTAACTACTTTGCTGTAATTTTAACTACTTTACTATAATTACTTTACTATAACTACTTTACTATAACTACTTTACTGTAACTACATTTACTGTAACTACTTTGCTGTAATTTTAACTACGTTACTATAATTACTTTACTGTAACTACTTTACTATAACTACTTTACTGTAATTACTTTACTGTAATTTTAACTACTTTACTATAATTACTTTACTGTTACTACTTTACTATAACTACTTTACTGTAACTACCTTGCTGTAATTTTAACTACTTTACTATAATTACTTTACTATAACTACTTTACTATAACTACTTTACTATAACTACATTTACTGTAACTACTTTGCTGTAATTTTAACTACTTTACTATAATTACTTTACTATAACTACTTTACTATAACTACATTTACTGTAACTACTTTGCTGTAATTTTAACTACTTTACTATAACTACTTTACTGTAACTACTTTACTGTAACTTTAACTACTTTACTGTAATTACTTTACTTTAACTACTTTACTATAATTACTTTACTATAACTACTTTACTATAATTTCTTTACTGTAACTACTTTACTATAATTACTTTACTATAACTACTTTACTATAACTACTTTACTGTAATTACTTTACTGTAATTTTAACAACTTTACTATACTTACTTTATTGTAACTACTTTACTGTAACTACTTTACTGTAACTTTAACTACTTTACTGTAATTACTTTACTTTAACTACTTTACTATAATTACTTTACTGTAACTACTTTACTATAACTACTTTACTGTAACTACTTTACTGTAATTTTAACTACTTTACTATAACTACTTTACTATAATTTTAACTACTTTACTATAATTACTTTACTGTAACTACTTTACTATAACTACTTTACTATAACTACTTTACTGTAACTACTTTACTGTAATTTTAACTACTTTACTTTAACTACTTTACTGTAACTACCTTACTATAACTTTAACGACTTTACTATAACTACTTTACTGTAACTACTTTACTATAACTACTTTACTTTAACTACTTTGCTGTAATTTTAACTACTTTACTATAATTACTTTACTATAACTACATTTACTGTAACTACTTTTCTGTAATTTTAACTACTTTACTGTAACTACTTTACTGTAACTACTTTGCTGTAATTTTAACTACTTTACTATAATTGCTTTACTATAACTACTTTACTATAACTACTTTACTGTAACTACTTTGCTGTAATTTTAACTACTTTACTATAACTACTTTACCGTAACTACTTTACTGTAACTACTTTGCTGTAATTTTAACTACGTTACTATAATTACTTTACTGTAACTACTTTACTATAGCTACTTTACTATAACTACTTTACTATAACTACTTTACTGTAACTACTTTGCTGTAATTTTAACTACTTTACTATAATTACTTTACTATAACTACTTTACTATAACTACTTTACTATAACTACATTTACTGTAACTACTTTGCTGTAATTTTAACTACTTTACTATAATTACTTTACTATAACTACTTTACTATAACTACTTTACTGTAACTACATTTACTGTAACTACTTTGCTGTAATTTTAACTACGTTACTATAATTACTTTACTGTAACTACTTTACTATAACTACTTTACTATAACTACTTTACTGTAATTACTTTACTGTAATTTTAACTACTTTACTATAATTACTTTACTGTTACTACTTTACTGTAATTTTAACTACTTTACTATAATTACATTACTGTTACTACTTTACTATAACTACTTTACTGTAACTACTTTGCTGTAATTTTAACTACTTTACTATAATTACTTTACTATAACTACTTTACTATAACTACATTTACTGTAACTACTTTGCTGTAATTTTAACTACTTTACTATAACTACTTTACTATAACTACTTTACTGTAATTACTTTACTGTAATTTTAACTACTTTACTATAATTACTTTACTGTTACTACTTTACTGTAATTTTAACTACTTTACTATAATTACTTTACTGTTACTACTTTACTATAACTACTTTACTGTAACTACTTTGCTGTAATTTTAACTACTTTACTATAATTACTTTACTATAACTACTTTACTATAACTACATTTACTGTAACTACTTTGCTGTAATTTTAACTACTTTACTATAACTACTTTACTGTAACTACTTTACTGTAACTTTAACTACTTTACTGTAATTACTTTACTTTAACTACTTTACTATAATTACTTTACTATAACTACTTTACTATAATTACTTTACTGTAACTACTTTACTATAATTACTTTACTATAACTACTTTACTATAACTACTTTACTGTAATTACTTTACTGTAATTTTAACAACTTTACTATACTTACTTTATTGTAACTACTTTACTGTAACTACTTTACTGTAACTTTAACTACTTTACTGTAATTACTTTACTTTAACTACTTTACTATAATTACTTTACTGTAACTACTTTACTATAACTACTTTACTGTAACTACTTTACTGTAATTTTAACTACTTTACTATAACTACTTTACTATAATTTTAACTACTTTACTATAATTACTTTACTGTAACTACTTTACTATAACTACTTTACTATAACTACTTTACTGTAACTACTTTACTGTAATTTTAACTACTTTACTATAACTACTTTACTGTAACTACCTTACTATAACTTTAACGACTTTACTATAACTACTTTACTGTAACTACTTTACTATAACTACTTTACTGTAACTACTTTACTATAACTACTTTATTATAACTACTTTACTGTAACTACTTTACTATAACTACTTTACTGTAACTACTTTACTGTAACTACTTTACTATAATTGCTTTACTGTAACTACTTTACTGTAACTACTTTACTATAATGATTTTACTGTAACGACTTTACTATAACTACTTTACTGTAACTACTTTACTATAACTACTTTACTGTAATTTTAACTACTTTACTATAATTACTTTACTGTAACTATTTTACTGTAACTACTTTACTGTAACTACTTTACTGTAATTTTAACTACTTTACTATAATGATTTTACTGTAACTACTTTACTGTAACTACTTTACTGTAATTACTTTACTGTAATTTTAACAACTTTACTATACTTACTTTATTGTAACTACTTTACTGTAACTACTTTACTGTAACTTTAACTACTTTACTGCAATTACTTTACTGTAACTACTTTATTATAGCTACTTTACTGTAACTACTTTACTGTAACTTTAACTACATTACTATAATTACTTTACTGTAACTACTTTACTGTAATTTTAACTACTTTACTATAATTACTTTACTGTAACTACTTTACTGTAACTACTTTACTGTAATTTTAACTACTTTACTATAATTACTTTAAATACTTTATTGTAACTACTTTACTGTTACTACTTTACTGTAACTACTTTACTGTAACTACTTTACTGTAATTTTAACTACTTTACTATAATTACTTTACTCTAACTACTTTACTGTAACTACTTTCCTGTTACTACTTTACTGTAACTACTTTACTGTAACTTTAACTACTTTACTATAATTACTTTACTGTAAGTACTTTACTTTAACGTTAACTACTTTACTATAATTACTTTACTGTAACTACTTTACTGTAACTTCAACTACTTTACTAAAACTAATTTACCGTAACTACTTTACTGTAACTTTAACTACTTTACTATAATTACTTTACTGTAACTACTTTACTATAACTACTTTACTGTAACTACTTTACTGTAATTTTAACTACTTTACTATAATTACTTTACTCTAACTACTTTCCTGTTACTACTTTACTGTAACTACTTTACTGTAACTTTAACTACTTTACTATAATTACTTTACTGTAACTACTTTACTTTAACGTTAACTACTTTACTATAATTACTTTACTGTAACTACTTTACTGTAACTTCAACTACTTTACTAAAACTAATTTACCGTAACTACTTTACTGTAACTTTAACTACTTTACTATAATTACTTTACTGTAACTACTTTACTATAACTACTTTACTGTAACTACTTTACTATAATTACTTTACTATAACTACTTTACTATAACTACTTTACTGTAATTACTTTACTGTAATTTTAACAACTTTACTATACTTACTTTATTGTAACTACTTTACTGTAACTACTTTACTGTAACTTTAACTACTTTACTGTAATTACTTTACTTTAACTACTTTACTATAACTACTTTACTATAACTACTTTACTGTAACTACTTTGCTGTAATTTTAACTACTTTACTATAATTACTTTACTATAACTACTTTACTATAACTACTTTACTATAACTACATTTACTGTAACTACTTTGCTGTAATTTTAACTACTTTACTATAATTACTTTACTATAACTACTTTACTATAACTACTTTACTGTAACTACATTTACTGTAACTACTTTGCTGTAATTTTAACTACGTTACTATAATTACTTTACTGTAACTACTTTACTATAACTACTTTACTATAACTACTTTACTGTAATTACTTTACTGTAATTTTAACTACTTTACTATAATTACTTTACTGTTACTACTTTACTGTAATTTTAACTACTTTACTATAATTACATTACTGTTACTACTTTACTATAACTACTTTACTGTAACTACTTTGCTGTAATTTTAACTACTTTACTATAATTACTTTACTATAACTACTTTACTATAACTACATTTACTGTAACTACTTTGCTGTAATTTTAACTACTTTACTATAACTACTTTACTATAACTACTTTACTGTAATTACTTTACTGTAATTTTAACTACTTTACTATAATTACTTTACTGTTACTACTTTACTGTAATTTTAACTACTTTACTATAATTACTTTACTGTTACTACTTTACTATAACTACTTTACTGTAACTACTTTGCTGTAATTTTAACTACTTTACTATAATTACTTTACTATAACTACTTTACTATAACTACATTTACTGTAACTACTTTGCTGTAATTTTAACTACTTTACTATAACTACTTTACTGTAACTACTTTACTGTAACTTTAACTACTTTACTGTAATTACTTTACTTTAACTACTTTACTATAATTACTTTACTATAACTACTTTACTATAATTACTTTACTGTAACTACTTTACTATAATTACTTTACTATAACTACTTTACTATAACTACTTTACTGTAATTACTTTACTGTAATTTTAACAACTTTACTATACTTACTTTATTGTAACTACTTTACTGTAACTACTTTACTGTAACTTTAACTACTTTACTGTAATTACTTTACTTTAACTACTTTACTATAATTACTTTACTGTAACTACTTTACTATAACTACTTTACTGTAACTACTTTACTGTAATTTTAACTACTTTACTATAACTACTTTACTATAATTTTAACTACTTTACTATAATTACTTTACTGTAACTACTTTACTATAACTACTTTACTATAACTACTTTACTGTAACTACTTTACTGTAATTTTAACTACTTTACTATAACTACTTTACTGTAACTACCTTACTATAACTTTAACGACTTTACTATAACTACTTTACTGTAACTACTTTACTATAACTACTTTACTGTAACTACTTTACTATAACTACTTTATTATAACTACTTTACTGTAACTACTTTACTATAACTACTTTACTGTAACTACTTTACTGTAACTACTTTACTATAATTGCTTTACTGTAACTACTTTACTGTAACTACTTTACTATAATGATTTTACTGTAACGACTTTACTATAACTACTTTACTGTAACTACTTTACTATAACTACTTTACTGTAATTTTAACTACTTTACTATAATTACTTTACTGTAACTATTTTACTGTAACTACTTTACTGTAACTACTTTACTGTAATTTTAACTACTTTACTATAATGATTTTACTGTAACTACTTTACTGTAACTACTTTACTGTAATTACTTTACTGTAATTTTAACAACTTTACTATACTTACTTTATTGTAACTACTTTACTGTAACTACTTTACTGTAACTTTAACTACTTTACTGCAATTACTTTACTGTAACTACTTTATTATAGCTACTTTACTGTAACTACTTTACTGTAACTTTAACTACATTACTATAATTACTTTACTGTAACTACTTTACTGTAATTTTAACTACTTTACTATAATTACTTTACTGTAACTACTTTACTGTAACTTTAACTACTTTACTGTAATTACTTTACTGTAACTACTTTACTATAAGTACTTTACTGTAACTACTTTACTGTGACTTTAACTACTTTACTATAATTACTTTACTGTTACTACTTTAGTATAACTCCTTTACTGTAACTACTTTACTGTAACTTTAACTACTTTACTATAATTACTTTACTCTAACTACTTTACTGTAACTACTTTACTGTAACTACTTTACTGTAATTTTAACTACTTTACTATAATTACTTTAAATACTTTATTGTAACTACTTTACTGTTACTACTTTACTGTAACTACTTTACTGTAACTACTTTACTGTAATTTTAACTACTTTACTATAATTACTTTACTCTAACTACTTTACTGTAACTACTTTCCTGTTACTACTTTACTGTAACTACTTTACTGTAACTTTAACTACTTTACTATAATTACTTTACTGTAACTACTTTACTTTAACGTTAACTACTTTACTATAATTACTTTACTGTAACTACTTTACTGTAACTTCAACTACTTTACTAAAACTAATTTACCGTAACTACTTTACTGTAACTTTAACTACTTTACTATAATTACTTTACTGTAACTACTTTACTATAACTACTTTACTGTAACTACTTTACTGTAATTTTAACTACTTTACTATAATTACTTTACTCTAACTACTTTCCTGTTACTACTTTACTGTAACTACTTTACTGTAACTTTAACTACTTTACTATAATTACTTTACTGTAACTACTTTACTTTAACGTTAACTACTTTACTATAATTACTTTACTGTAACTACTTTACTGTAACTTCAACTACTTTACTAAAACTAATTTACCGTAACTACTTTACTGTAACTTTAACTACTTTACTATAATTACTTTACTGTAACTACTTTACTATAACTACTTTACTGTAACTACTTTACTATAATTACTTTACTATAACTACTTTACTATAACTACTTTACTGTAATTACTTTACTGTAATTTTAACAACTTTACTATACTTACTTTATTGTAACTACTTTACTGTAACTACTTTACTGTAACTTTAACTACTTTATTGTAATTACTTTACTTTAACTACTTTACTATAATTACTTTACTGTAACTACTTTACTATAACTACTTTACTGTAACTACTTTACTGTAATTTTAACTACTTTACTATAACTACTTTACTATAATTTTAACTACTTTACTATAATTACTTTACTGTAACTACTTTACTATAACTACTTTACTATAACTACTTTACTGTAACTACTTTACTGTAATTTTAACTACTTTACTATAACTACTTTACTGTAACTACCTTACTATAACTTTAACGACTTTACTATAACTACTTTACTGTAACTACTTTACTATAACTACTTTACTGTAACTACTTTACTATAACTACTTTATTATAACTACTTTACTGTAACTACTTTACTATAACTACTTTACTGTAACTACTTTACTGTAACTACTTTACTATAATTGCTTTACTGTAACTACTTTACTGTAACTACTTTACTATAATGATTTTACTGTAACGACTTTACTATAACTACTTTACTGTAACTACTTTACTATAACTACTTTACTGTAATTTTAACTACTTTACTATAATTACTTTACTGTAACTATTTTACTGTAACTACTTTACTGTAACTACTTTACTGTAATTTTAACTACTTTACTATAATGATTTTACTGTAACTACTTTACTGTAACTACTTTACTGTAATTACTTTACTGTAATTTTAACAACTTTACTATACTTACTTTATTGTAACTACTTTACTGTAACTACTTTACTGTAACTTTAACTACTTTACTGCAATTACTTTACTGTAACTACTTTATTATAGCTACTTTACTGTAACTACTTTACTGTAACTACTTTACTGTAACTTTAACTACATTACTATAATTACTTTACTGTAACTACTTTACTGTAATTTTAACTACTTTACTATAATTACTTTACTGTAACTACTTTACTGTAACTTTAACTACTTTACTGTAATTACTTTACTGTAACTACTTTACTATAAGTACTTTACTGTAACTACTTTACTGTGACTTTAACTACTTTACTATAATTACTTTACTGTTACTACTTTAGTATAACTCCTTTACTGTAACTACTTTACTGTAACTTTAACTACTTTACTATAATTACTTTACTCTAACTACTTTACTGTAACTACTTTACTGTAACTACTTTACTGTAATTTTAACTACTTTACTATAATTACTTTAAATACTTTATTGTAACTACTTTACTGTTACTACTTTACTGTAACTACTTTACTGTAACTACTTTACTGTAATTTTAACTACTTTACTATAATTACTTTACTCTAACTACTTTACTGTAACTACTTTCCTGTTACTACTTTACTGTAACTACTTTACTGTAACTTTAACTACTTTACTATAATTACTTTACTGTAACTACTTTACTTTAACGTTAACTACTTTACTATAATTACTTTACTGTAACTACTTTACTGTAACTTCAACTACTTTACTAAAACTAATTTACCGTAACTACTTTACTGTAACTTTAACTACTTTACTATAATTACTTTACTGTAACTACTTTACTATAACTACTTTACTGTAACTACTTTACTGTAATTTTAACTACTTTACTATAATTACTTTACTCTAACTACTTTCCTGTTACTACTTTACTGTAACTACTTTACTGTAACTTTAACTACTTTACTATAATTACTTTACTGTAACTACTTTACTTTAACGTTAACTACTTTACTATAATTACTTTACTGTAACTACTTTACTGTAACTTCAACTACTTTACTAAAACTAATTTACCGTAACTACTTTACTGTAACTTTAACTACTTTACTATAATTACTTTACTGTAACTACTTTACTATAACTACTTTACTGTAACTACTTTACTGTAACTACTTTACTTTAACGTTAACTACTTTACTATAATTACTTTACTGTAACTACTTTACTGTAACTTTAACTACTTTATTATAATTACTTTACTGTAACTACTTTATTGTAACTATAACTACTTTACTGTAACTACTTTACTGTAAGTACTTTACTGTAACTTCAACTACTTTACTAAAACTAATTTACCGTAACTACTTTACTGTAACTTTAACTACTTTACTATAATTGCTTTACTGTAACTACTTTACTATAACTACTTTACTGTAATTTTAACTACTTTACTATAATTGCTTTACTGTAACTACTTTACTATAGCTACTTTACTATAACTACTTTACTGTAACTACTTTACTATAATTACTTTACTGTAACTACTTTACTGTAACTGTAACTACTTTACTGTAACTACTTTACTGTAATTTTAACTACTTTACTATAATTACTCTACTGTAACTACTTCACTGTAACTATTTCACTGTCACTACTTCATTTTAACTACTTCACTGTAACTACTTCAGTATAACTACTTCACTGTAACTACTTTATTATAACTACTTCAGTGCAACTATTTCACTGTAACTACTTCACTGTAACTACTTTACTGTAACTACTTCATTGTAACTACTTCACTGTAACTACTTTATTATAACTACTTCACTGTAACTACTTCACTGTAACTACTGTAAGTACTTCACTGTAACTACTTTACTGTTACTACTTTACTGTAACTTTAAATACTTTACTATAACTACTTCACTGCAACTACTTCACTGTAACTACTTCACTGTAACTAGTTTACTATAACTACTTCACTGTAACTATTTCACTATAACTACTATACTATAACTACTTCACTGCAACTACTTCACTGTAACTACTTCACTGTAACTACTTCACTGTAACTACTTTATTATAACTACTTCACTGTAACTACTTTACTTTACCTACTTCACTGTAACTACTTCACTGTAACTACTTTACTATAACTACTTCACTGTAACTACTTTACTGTAACTACTTCACTGTAACTACTTCACTATAACTACTTCACTGTAACTACTTCACTGTAACTACTTCACTATAACTACTTCACTGTAACTACCTTACTATAACTACTTCACTGCAACTACTTCACTGTAACTACCTTACTATAACTACTTCACTGTAACTACTTCACTGTAACTACTTTACTGTAACTACTTCAGTGCAACTACTTCACTGTAACTACCTTACTATAACTACTTCACTGTAACTACTTTACTGTAATTACTTTACTGTAACTACTTTACTATAAGTACTTTACTGTAACTACTTTACTGTAACTACTTTACTGTAACTACTTCACTGTAACTACTTCACTGTAACTACTTTACTGTAACTACTTCAGTGCAACTACTTCACTGTAACTACTTTACTGTAACTACTTCACTGTAACTACTTCACTGTAACTACTTTACTGTAACTACTTCACTGTAACTACTTCAGTGTAACTACTTTATTGTAAATACTTCACTGTAACTATTTCACTGTAACTACTACACTGTAACTACTGTAACTACTTCACTGTAACTACTTTACTGTAACTACTTTACTATAACTACTTTACTGTAACTACTTTACTGTAAATATTTTACTGTAACTTTAACTACTTTACTATACCTACTTCACTGCAACTACTTCACTGTAACTAGTACTATAACTACTTCACTGTAACTATTTCACTGTAACTACTTCACTGTAACTACTTTACTGTAAATACTTCACTGTAACTACTTCACTATAACTACTTCACTGTAACTACTTTACTGTACCTACTTCAATGTAACTACTTCACTGTAACTACTTTACTGTAACTACTTCACTGTACCTACTTTACTGTAACTACTTCACTGTAACTACTTCACTGTAACTACTTTACTGTAAATACTTCACTGTAACTACTTCACTATAACTACTTTACTGTAACTACTTCACTGTACCTACTTTACTGTAACTACTTCACTGTAACTACTTTACTGTAAATACTTCACTGTAACTACTTCACTATAACTACCCCACTGTAACTACTGTAACTACTTCACTGTAACTACTTCACTGTAACTACTTTACTATAACTTCTTCACTGTAACTACTTTACTGTACCTACTTCACTGTAACTACTTCACTGTAACTACTTTACTATAACTACTTCACTGTACCTACTTCACTGTAACTACTTTACTATAACTTCTTCACTGTAACTACTTTACTATAACTACACTGTAACTACTTCATTGTAACTACTTTACTATAACTACTTCACTGTAACTACTTCACTGTAACTGCTTTACTGTACTGTCCATTAAATGAGGCTGTCTGTGTTGTCTACATGAATATTTAGTTGTTTATTCATCTTGTTCATTTATTTTATGGCATGATATTTATCTTTGTGTTTGTGTGTGTGTGTGTGTGTGTGTGTGTGTGTGTGTGTGTGGTTATGTGTGTGTATGTGCGTATGTGTGTTACAGGTGTGTCATCTTGCTCTTCGCTTTTGCTGCTGTTTCTCTGACAGCTCCAGTTCCTGGTAAGCTGAAATCATTACAGATTAATAATCAATATTACTCATTTTATTCATGTTTAATAGTAACTTTATGATGATTAATGCTTCACTTTATTGACAAACATTTTAACTGTTTTCTTTAACTCTTTAAATCAGTTATAGAGGATTCATATAAAGGATCAAATTATTATCTATTCACAATGATTATTCATCAATCAGTAATTAATTATTGTCTTTACTAATAAATTTATTAACTTATAGGTTTGCTCTCACAGGTTAGGGTTAGGGTAACTCTCAGTCTATAATATTAATATAAAACACAAGATTATAAATTATTACTTTTTTCACTTTAGACTTTGTGACAAATATTGTTCATCATTATTTTTAATTACATAATTATATTGGTTTTAAATATACTTTTTAATCAATTATATATTTTAATTATTTTTGATTGATAAATACATTTATGTCTTTATTAGTATTTGTACAAATTAATAATGCAATTTATATTTAATTTAATTTAATTTAATCCATAACATGTACAAGTTATTATTAAACACTACAACTCTTGATAATAATGTATTCTTTTTTTTAAGGATTGTTTATCACTTTTAAGGGTTTAAACTGTTATTGATCACATTATAAATGTTAAAGATATTCTAAATCACTTTAGCCATAGCAGCTCACTTTATGATGTTATATTAGCTTTAAATATTGATACAGTTATGAAAGTTTATACAAATAATTATATTACAAATAAATGTGACTCACTTCATTAACATCCATATTAATCAATAATAGTAGTAATAGATTATATATATGCTATAGATAAAATGATAGATGATGAAGATAAAAATAAAGATTTCTCTGTCTGTCTTGTGTTTCTTGCAGAGAGCCCATCAGATGACGGTAAATGTCAATTTTTAATTTAATTGATCAGTTTCTGACTCAGTCTAAATCAGATGCATCATCTGAATGGGTTGTTCTGGTAGGTTCAGGCTTTGACCTTTGACCTTGTAGAGACACCACGCCTCCTGATGACATCAGAACCAGAGGACCAATTTAAACCTCCTGAATCCACACAGAGCAGAACAGACATCAGAATGTTTTAGTCACAGACTGATTAACTCTGCTGAGAAAATTAATCTGTTCCTTAAAATGATCTGATGTTAGAAACTGTTAATTTAAACTTCATTCACTTCAGTTTGTCACATACTAAACGTATGGTTTATCCAATGTTTGTTTCTCCAATTTCAGAGAGAAGTGCAGCACTGCTGGCTCACCTCAATGGTAAGAGTCGATTTATGGTAGATCAGAGTCGGTTCTTACGGCATGCTGTCTGACCACATTGGAAATTAAATGTGTTTATAGTCGTTCACAGCTTCAGTCAAAGGCAGAATGAAAAACTGACAGTCATAGAGGGGGCCTAGAGGGGGCCTATAACCCTGACCCATGTCTACCTATCAGAGAAAGGACCTCCAGGTCTTTCTGATGTCTTTCAAAAATATAACTTTATATTTATATGATACACTTATGAAGAACTGCAGCATCAGGAAAAAAAACTATATATTGCATGTATCTGGGTTTATGTGATATAAAAATATTGTTTAAAATATTTCTAAACTATATTACACCAGTGACCTTGTTTTTCATTTCATTGTGGGGTGTGAATTGTGTTATAAGATTATCAGTTTAGATCTCTGGTGGAGTGTGACTGCGGCTGTATGCTATCTTTGAGGTAACCTGTGTCATTATGTTCTAGAGAACAGGGGACTCATGTCATTACACACAGTAAAAGTATGGAGCTTTTTTCTGTAATGTGCATCAACACACAAATTGCATGTTAAATACAGACTGGTTTCTTCAGTAAGTAACCTTTTAAATACAGACTGGTTTCTTCAGTAAGTAGCCTTTTAAATACAGACTGGTTCCTTCAGTAAGTAACCTTTTAAATACAGACTGGTTTATTCAGTAAGTACCCTGTTAAATACAGTCTGGTTTCTTCAGTAAGTAACCTTTTAAATACAGACTGGCTCCTTCAGTAAGTAACCTGTTAAATACAGACTGGTTTCTTCAGTAAGTAGCATTTTAAATACAGACTGGTTTCTTCAGTAAGTAACCTGTTAAATACAGACTGGTTTCTTCAGTAAGTAGCCTTTTAAATACAGACTGGTTTCTTCAGTAAGTAACCTTTTAAATACAGACTGGTTCCTTCAGTAAGTAGCCTTTTAAATACAGACTGGTTTCTTCAGTAAGTAGCCTTTTAAATACAGATTGGTTCCTTCAATAAGTAACCTTTTAAATACAGACTGGTTTCTTCAGTAAGTACCCTGTTAAATACAGTCTGGTTTCTTCAGTAAGTAACCTTTTAAATACAGACTGGTTTCTTCAGTAAGTAACCTGTTAAATACAGTCTGGTTCCTTCAGTAAGTAACCTGTTAAATACAGACTGGTTCCTTCAGTAAGTAACCTGTTAAATACAGACTGGTTTCTTCAGTAAGTAGCCTTTTAAATACAGACTGGTTTCTTCAGTAAGTAACCTTTTAAATACAGACTGGTTTCTTCAGTAAGTAACCTTTTAAATACAGTCTGGTTCCTTCAGTAAGTAACCTGTTAAATACAGACTGGTTTCTTCAGTAAGTAGCCTTTTAAATACAGACTGGTTCCTTCAAAAGTAGCATTTTAAATACAGTCTGGTTTCTTCAGTAAGTAGCCTGTTAAATACAGACTGGTTCCTTCAGTAAGTAGCCTTTTAAATACAGACTGGTTTCTTCAGTAAGTAGCCTTTTAAATACAGACTGGTTTCTTCAGTAAGTAACCTTTTAAATACAGTCTGGTTTCCTCAGTAAGTAGCCTTTTAAATATAGTCTGGTTTCTTCAGTAAGTACCCTGTTAAATACAGTCTGGTTTCTTCAGTAAGTAGCCTTTTAAATACAGACTGGTTTCTTCAGTAAGTAACCTTTTAAATACAGACTGGTTTCTCCAGTAAGTAGCCTGTTAAATACAGACTGGTTTCTTCAGTAAGTAGCCTTTTAAATACAGTCTGGTTTCTTCAGTAAGTAGCCTTTTAAATACAGACTGGTTTCTTCAGTAAGTAGCCTGTTAAATACAGTCTGCTTTTTTCAGTAAGTAACCTTTTAAATACAGACTGGTTTCTTCAGTAAGTAGCCTTTTAAATACAGTCTGGTTTCTTCAGTAAGTAGCCTGTTAAATACAGACTGGTTTCTTCAGTAAGTAGCCTTTTAAATACAGTCTGGTTTCTTCAGTAAGTAGCCTTTTAAATACAGACTGGTTTCTTCAGTAAGTAGCCTGTTAAATACAGTCTGCTTTTTTCAGTAAGTAACCTTTTAAATACAGTCTGGTTTCTTCAGTAAGTAGCCTTTTAAATACAGTCTGGTTTCTTCAGTAAGTAGCCTTTTAAATACAGTCTGGTTTCTTCAGTAAGTAGCCTTTTAAATACAGTCTGGTTTCTTCAGTAAGTAACCTGTTAAATAGCTTCTCTACAGTCTCAAAGCCTCCCTGAGGCTTCAAACGATTCACACAATGGAGTGTGAATAAACCACCTGAGTGAGTTAAAATCACTTCTTCAGCTTGCAGGGGCACTGATCAGTCTGAGCTTTAACACTCACATACCTGCCAGTCCCCTGCTGCACAAAATTAAAATAAATTTACCAGAGGGCTTTAGACGTGACTTTAGCGTGATTTAAATCCATCAAGGGTGCGGCAAAATGTCCCCTGTTGGCTTGACATTCTCCTGTTTGATAGGTACACACACACACGCACACACTCACTCCCACACACACACACACACACACAAGGCTCAGTTGTATCATTGTTGATTTTGGTTTTTGTTCATTTTGTAGAAGAACCAACAGGTGAACCTGTGACATCACCACCAGGTAACTACAAACACTGTGTATATAATGGGTACAAACTACACACACTGTATTCAACCTGTATACACACCACATACACTGTATACACACTACACACACTGTATACACACTACACACACTGTATCCACACTACGCACACTGTATCCACACTACGCACACTGTATACACACTACACACACTGTATACACACTACGCACATTGTATACACACTACACACACTGTATTCAACCTGTATACACACTACACACACTGTATACACACTACACACACTGTATATACACTACATACTGTATACACACTACACACACTGTATACACACTACACACACTGTATACACACTACACACTGCATACACACTACACACACTGTATACACACTACACACACTGTATTCAACCTGTACACACACTACACATAACATACACACTCTGTATACACACTGCACACACTGTATACACACTACACACACTGTATTCAACCTGTATACACACTACACACACTGTATACACACTACACACTCTGTATACACACTACACACACTGTATACACACTACACACACTGTATACACACTACACACACTGTATTCAACCTGTATACACACTACACACACTGTATACACACTACACACACTGTATATACACTACATACTGTATACACGCTACACACTGTATACACACTACACACTGTATACACACTACACACACTGTATTCAACCTGTACACACACTACACATAACATACACACTCTGTATACACACTGCACACACTGTATACACACTACACACACTGTATTCAACCTGTATACACACTACACACACTGTATACACACTACACACACTGTATACACACTACACACACTGTATTCAACCTGTATACACACTACACACACTGTATACACACTACACACACTGTATACACACTACACACACTGTATATACACTACATACTGTATACACACTACACACACTGTATACACACTACACACTGTATACACACTACACACACTGTATTCAACCTGTACACACACTACACATAACATACACACTCTGTATACACACACTGCATACACACAACACATAGTGTGTACACACTGTATACACACTACACACTGTATACACACAACACATAGTGTATACACACTGTATACACACACTGCATACACACAAAACATAGTGTATACACACCGTATACACACTGTATACACACACTGCATACACACAAAACATAGTGTATACACACCGTATACACACTACACACACTGTATACACACTACACACACTGTATACACACTGTATACACACAACACTTAGTGTATACACACTGTATACACACTATATACACACAACACATAGTGTATACACACTACACACACTGTATACACACTACACACTGTATACACACTACACATAGTGTGTACACACTGTACACACACTATGCATTTCTTATATTGTATATTAAATATATATGTATTTCTTATATTGTTTTTTCTTTGTTAGCAGCTTCAGATGACAGCGATTTAAAGGATTCAGCTTCACAGAAAACAAACAAAACTGATGGTGAGAATAAAAGTTTCATATATTTCAGTCTTTAGTATCTGTATTTGTACATTAAGCATTTGTACTGAATATTATTTTACATGTGTGTTTCTGTTATTTGTGATAAGTTGTAAGTAACTTTTTCACCCTGACCCTGTTTAGTGCTGTGTATGGTTATCTAAGTATATGCTTGTACATATGAACATGCACATATATAACAGTCTGGTTTCTTCAGGGGATAAGGGGATATCCCCTTTCTCCAATGTGTATGTTTTATTTGTTATTGTTGTTTGTATTTTAATGTAAATAGTGCAGTATATAGTCAATACCTCTACTAATACATCTGACATCATGTATGGGATGTGACTACCAAATCAATTTAACAATATCACATCATTAAACGGGTTTATCTCCACAAGTCCTGAGAGCACTGAAGATAACCTGTCTGCCTGTTCACTTGTCAGTCTGTTCACTTGTCTGTTTGTGATTCAATGTATGTGATGTGATATACAGTATATGACATTATGTATGTCAATCAATCAATCAATCAATCAATCAATCAAGTTTATTTGTCACATACAATCAGTCAGGCAGAATAACAGTGAATGCAATGTCATCAGTTCCCTCTAATTGTGTAATTAAAATAGATTAAGTCTGTAATGATCAGTAATCATTTAAAAAATAGCAATAATATATGTATATGTGTATGATTGGAGGGGGGGGGCAGTCTTTGGCAGGGACCTCATTTAGGATCCTAGTGGCCTGAGGGTAGAAGCTCATCCTGAGCCTCTCAGTGATGGCCTGGTGTACCACAGCAGGCAGAAAAGGCCGTTATCTGGATGGTTGGGATCCTTGTTCTTGCAGCGCCTTGTGTAAATGTCCTTTAAGCAAGGCAGAGGACCACCTCTTTTAATTTCAGCTGAACGAACTACTCCTGCAGGGCCTTGCAGTCCCATTTCTGTGCTGTTTCCATACCAAACAGTGATGTTCCCCATCAGGACACTCTCGATGTGTAGGAGTAGAAGTTCCTCAGTTGGGAGGATAACCAGAATTTCCTCAAGCATCTGAGGTGAAACAGTCTCTGCCTTTCCTTTCTCACCACTGAGTCTGTATGCAGCCCACCGGTCAGGCCCTTGGTGATGTGGACACCAAGGTACTTGAAGCTGTCCACCTTCCCCACTGAGGACCCATTTATATTAGAGGCGGTGTAGTTCCTTTCTTGCTTCTTCCCAAAATCCACTATCAGCTCCTTAGTCTTGCTAACATTCAGGAGTAGGATGTTGTCCTGACACCAGTGGGTCAGGTCCTCTACTTCCTTCAGATAGGCCATTTTTTGTTATTTGTGACCAGGTCCACCACTGCTGTGTTGTCAGCAAACTTGATGATGGTGTTGGAGTCAAAAGTGGCTACACAGTCATGTATGTACAGGAGGATGAGGGTAGAAGAGGTGCGTCCACCTACCGTCACTACCTGGGGTCTGCCTGTCAGGAAGTCAACAATCCACATGCACAGTGAGGTGTTTAATCCCTGGACCCTGAGCTTTGTGACGAGCCTGGAGGGAACTATGGTGAAAAATGCTAAACTGTAGTCAATGAACAATAATCTCACATAGCTCCCTTTCTTGTCCAGGTGAGATAGGGTGGTGTGGAGATGTGTGTGTTAAACAACAAGCTTCTACGGGATTGGATTACTTCAGAGTTCATCGTTCAGGATGTTTTTACTGGGAGCTGAATTATCAGCAGAGGTCTTCTCCTCTCCAGAACAAACAGATCCAGTGATTAAACAGGTAAAAACACTGGATAAAGTAGTCTCACATAAAAAATCAGTATTTCTCTGACGCTGTTCAGTGGACACAGGACATCTGGTAGGGGCTGCAAGCTGCTGTTAACGTTTGCTCAGCTTGTTTCTCTGATAACTTAAGATACAGACATTCAGCAGATTGTTACCACAAGCCGAATTATCTGCAGAGGTCTCCTCCTCTCCAAAACAATTGTACATGAGGATTCAAACCAGTAAAAACACTAAATGAAGTGGTTTCACTTAAAAAATTGGTGTTTCTCCGACGCTGTTCGGTGGAAAGAGGACGTCTGGGATGGACAACAACAATGCCACCAAGGTATTATCTTGTATGCATATACTCTTTGGTAGACACCACTGTGACAAGCAACTACAATGCTGACGTATTATCTTGTAGGTGTATACTCTTTGGTAGAGGCCATTGTAGCAGACAACCTCAACACTGATGCATGCATCTTGTGCGTATACTCTTTGGTAGAGGGAGGTTTGACGCCATTTACAGGCGACCAAATGAAACAGACCGTTACCTTCATTAAAATTACTGACTTCTCTGAGTTTGAAAATTGTTGGAAACATTTGGGATAATGTAAATACACAACTCAACAAAATATATAACATAGGTCTAGTTGTTTTTAGACATTTTAATGCAGAATAGTTACATATTATAGCTTTAACTGATTAATGAATCTGCCCTAATCTAATTAATGGAATAAATCTTAAAACATCCATGTATACAAAATGTTTGTTTGTGTCCACAGACACAAGTTTTGCCTCTGATGAACAGACTGAAGGTAATCAGGTTTCCTTCTTCCTTCTTCTTGTCTTTAGTTTATTTTCTTTCCTCAGAAATGGTAAAGCCAACAGCATCAGATGTTAAATACTCTAAAAACATACAAAGAAACACATCCATCCATTTTTCAGCTGTTTCAGCTCCTCCAGAGTCAGCTGAGACAACAGCAGGGGTGCTTTTTTGACTTCTCAAAGAGACCAGTTAGATTCAATTTAAATCTGACATGTAGAATATTAATACAGGTGTTATGAAGCAGTATTTTCAGACCCTGATTGTTTCTGTGTTCTACATCACAACGAGTTTTTTCTGACGAGTTGATGAAATGCTGACGCTGCACATCGACTCTTTCTGTTTGGTTCTGTGTGCTGATGTGCTTCTGTCTTACAAACTAGGTTTTTTAATTGATGTAGACATCAACATTACCAGCATTATCAGTCATCAATGACTGGTTCACTGAAGACATGAAATCAAATAACTAATAACAGTCCAATATGTTTAATCATCAGATGCTGAGGACGCTGCTGCCAGTACAGAGACTGTTGACAGCGCCATCACTGACGACAACAGGGACTCGAACACTGGTGGTGACTCTGAGGCTGAGACTGACTCCGACTCTGATGTAACCACAGCAGACAAAGATGACAGCCAGGTCGATGACGACAAGGAGGACTCAAACACTGGCGGTGACTCTGAGGCTGAGGCTGACTCTGATGTAACCACAGCAGACGAGGATGACAGCCGGGTCAATGACGACAAGGAGGACTCAAACACTGGCGGTGACTCTGAGGCTGAGGCTGACTCTGACTCTGATGTAACCATAGCAAACGAGGACGACAGCCGGGTTGATGATGACAGCATGACTCTGGAGGAGGGGGAGGAGGCAGACAGTGAGGAGGCAATTGGGGGGGAGAGTGCAAAGGAGGAGGGAGACGATGAGATGTCAGAGGAGGTGGAGCCAGCTGAGGGAGAGTCAGAGGTGACCGCAGACAGCAGCAAGGAGAATGACGACAGCATGGTCGCAGACCAAGAGAAGGATGGTGCAGAAGACAGCGACACGAGTGAGACTGACAGTGATAGCAGTGATGTGGACAGTCAGGACAGCATCTCCGACAGTCCGGACCGCACCTCTGACAGTCAGGAAGGCACCTCCGACAGTCAGGAAGGCACCTCCAACAGTCAAGACAGCAACTCAGACAGTCAGGAAGGCATCTCCGACAGTAAGGAAAGCAACTCCGACAGTCAGGACAGCATCTCCGACAGTAAGGAAGGCACCTCCGACAGTCAGGACAGCATCTCCGACAGTCAGGACAGCATCTCCGACAGTAAGGAAAGCAACTCCGACAGTCAGGACAGCATCTACGACAGTAAGGAAGGCACCTCCGACAGTCAAGACAGCATCTCCGACAGTCAGGACAGCATCTCCGACAGTAAGGAAAGCAACTCCGACAGTCAGGACAGCATCTCCGACAGTAAGGAAAGCAACTCCGACAGTCAAGACAGCATCTCCGACAGTCAGGAAGGCAACTCCGACAGTCAGGAAGGCACCTCCAACAGTCAGGAAGGCAACTCCGACAGTCAGGGAGGCACCTCCGACAGTCAAGACAGCATCTCCGACAGTCAGGAAGGCATCTCCGACAGTAAGGAAAGCAACTCCGACAGTCAGGACAGCAGTGACATGCTGGACTCTGAGATCACTGAGGAGGAGGAGGAGCTGAACCAGGATGACTCTGTGAAACCGGATACTGAAGAACCTGTGGAGTGGAGCTCAGAAACTCTTGACTCCACTGAAGGTAAACTGTGACTGACATACAGGAATATACAGGGATACAGGAAACTCAGACCTCATTTAAAACATTCACAAAACTTCATGAGTTCTTTATTTTTATAAAAAGGAGACTTCAGAGGCCAAAATTTTAAAAAAGTCTTAAAGTATTCAGAAGATATATGACCCAACAGAAACTTTAGAATTCATTAACATTTTATGCAAGAATTTGAAAAGATTAAGATGTCAAACAGATGAAGTCAAAGGTCAGAGTTAACAAATTAAAGGTCAGGATGACACATGTAGACACCAAAATGAGCTTGAAGACATCGCAGGTCAAGATAAAGATCATGGTATTAATGATGAAAGAATGAAAAATATTGGTCAAGGTCAAAATAAAGAATTCATGGAAAACACCAAAGAAGGAAGTGTTATGGTCCAGGTCTGGGACCAAAGCAAATAAAGGAAGCACACATGAGGTATTAACTGAAAGAAAGGAATTTTATTAAACAAACATTAATTTAATTTAACGAATGTAACAAAATGTTGTTTCTAACAAATGAAACTGGCAGGGAAAACATAGACAGGTTAACTAAGATAATGCCAAATAAACTATACAGAAAATCAAAAACCCCAACAAAACACGACATGGTGCCAGGGAAGAGGAAGCCACCAGACAACCAGGGGCAGGTTTTATGCAACCTGGAGACAGTGATCAGCTGCCTCTAATACTTTGATGACCTTCAGCTCCAACCAACCAGGAACCAGCAACACTGAACGACAACACACATAAGTCCAGAGGTCTGTACTAGGAAGCAGGTTTGGGGTTATTGAGGTAACTTCAGGTGTAACTCTGGGTTTTCATTCCTACGACGCTGGTTCGCTTCTTACCAGGGTTCATCACCGTGGCAACTGATGCTAAACAGTTAACCTGCTCTGCATCAACACTCTGACCACTGACCAATCAGATCACTGGAAATAAAGAGTTATCATTCCTACAGGATCCCGACATGGACAAAAGTCCTGAGTTACAATAAAATGACTTTTAAAAAAGATCAATATATATTTTTGTAGGTCAGTAGAAACATTTTATTGTTCCATGTTTCTGGTTTTAAAACAGAGCTTCTAACAAACGGAGATCGTTTACGACACTAGCTGTTAAACCAGACTTACTGAGCTTCATAGTTCTGGTTCTGGACGGTAAATGTTAGACTCAGTGAAGCCAGATAACCAGAAGATCCTGAGTATGTTGAACCTGCTTCGTAGTGCAGACCTCTGGCAGAGACCGTGGGGCCGTAACAGAGGGAATAATCATAAAGAAAGTTCATCATTTAGTGAAGGAGTTTAAGTTTATGACCGAAAAATAAAGATAAAGAATTCAAAGACAAAAAATTGTTAAGAGCCCAGCTCAAGGGAAAAAACATAGAGGAGCCAAACACAACTATAGTTGCAAACACAAGGATTTTATTACAAAGTAAAGAAACAATTAACAACAGAACAGGAAAAGGCGGCTTCTACTAACGCTGTTGATGCTGGCTGCAATGTGGGAGAGAAACAGAGTGGGTGGGGTTTGAAAGGCCTTTTAAAGACCAACCAACAGGTGCGAGGAATCAGGGCATGATGGGAGGAGGAGCTCCAGGTTTCCTTGAAAATCCAACAAACACAGCAGAATTTAAAGATAAACAGTTTAGAGGTCAAAGAAAGATCTGAGGACACCATGAAGAACTGAAAGCTCAGGATTAAATCAGGGGTCAGTTTAGTTGAAGAGTCTTCATGAGTCAGACAGAGCAGTAACTCATGACTCGTGACTTGTGATTGGTTTACAGGAACAGGTGGCTCGCTGTGGGCGTGGCCTCAGTTTATTTAATTAATAAGGTTTTTTATTGTTTCTTGTTGCAGCAACACCAGTGGACCAGCCGGATGACTCCATCCCTGCCACCACAGAGGGTAAAGGTCATTCCCCACTGTGACATCACACTGCCTCACAGCCAATCACAGCGCAGATCCATCACAACTTTGACTTGAGATACAGGGTTAAATAGCATTCACATTTCCTTTACCTGCGTCTTTATTTATACTGCTGAGCGGACGTGGATGATAGTGTTGTTGTCCGCACAGAGCCGGCGCATACATCCTCTGATGACGAAATTTATGTCACTGGCGGACCCTCATGGACTAATTTCAGCTTTAGTCTGTCCGAGAGGGGAAACCAGGAAATAAGAAAGAAATTTAGTAACTGAAAGATGCTGAAGCGTCTGATAACAGCTGATCAGCTGATCAGTCTCGTGATAGAGTTTGTGTCTGGACTTAAATCCGTTATTTAACGGTGACTGTGACCGAATAAATGACGATGAAAGATTAAAATGTGTTTCTCGCTGACAGACAGGCTCTCCTCCTCTGTCTGAAAATTAATATCATCCATAATTAATAATCATTTAATGGAAATTAAAGTTGTTCATCTGTTGATCAGAATGAACTCATCCTGTTGTTAACGCGAAGTTGAATCAGACAACAAATCAAATGTAACCTTTTGTAGTAAAACACTCGAGTTGAGTCTGTTAAGTGTCTCCATTGCAGTGATTTATCAATCAGTCCAATCAATAACTGAGTAACTGCCAGTAACAGACGTCAGTCCTCTGTGGCGGCCTTCATGATGGGATGTTCCCTCAAAGGCAGTATCACAGCAGTTCAGCTCTCAGTCAGTGCTGGAGGTCTTCATCCACGTCTGTTTGACCTTTGACCTTGTTCTGTCCTGTAAATGAATGAATGAATGATGTGAAACACTTGATTTATTATGAACGGAGGTCAAACTGAGTCTTTTTACGTCTGTTTGCTTCTTCTAGTCATGAATTAGACGCTCGGCCTCTGAAGTGTGGACGCTCAGCAGCTGCAGGTATCTTCACACCGACTCACCTGGAAAAAACAAAAACACTTGTTTTCAATCATGTGGTTTAAATTCAGACCTGCAAATGTTTGTTCAAATATTTCATCAAAGTAAACTTTATTTAAAAACACAAAGATTTATGATTGTTAGTTTGTTACAGGAGTGCACACACAGCAGAGCAGTAAAATAACTTTATAATATCAATATAATATATAATAAATAATATAAATATAATAAAAATGAAATGTGACCGGTCTGTGACTAGAACAGTAAAGTCATTAAGGAGAGACCAGGACCAGGACTTGTGTTTGATGTGTACAAGTCAGTTCACTTCCTGTCGGTGCTTTGGATTCTAAAACACTCGAATGTTCAGGAAAGACGGATGTCACGTTTCCCTCACTGGCGTCGCTGCATGCATCTAAAGATGCATCCCAAGTCTCTGAAATTGCATCCATGTTTCACTTGCGCAAGGAAACTTGTTGAAATTTGTTTTTAGAGACTACTCACAGAATGCGTTTATACTATTTATTGATTATTTGTATCTGTATATTTTTGATAATCCTGATAGTGAATTCATCATTCAATAACCCAGAATATGATCAGAGTGTCTCCTGAACACTGGGAAATATGTATTTGGTTAAATGTTTCAGGGAAAATGGAAATGATGTAACTCATATCAAACCCGACGTTCAGGAAGTTTCAGCCTCACATGTGACTGAATGTAAATGATGATAAATGTGTAAAATATAAATGTGTTTAACTGTTATTATGGATCAAATTAAAGTCAGGAAGAGTCTGTCTGTCAGCAAGAAACAGTTTAATGGAGGAAATAACATCATGAAAAGAAAAACCTTTCTAATACATGAAGAAAGTTGTTTATGGTTCTTTTGCTGATCAGACCGACAATTAACAGAAAACAAATAAAACATAAAAGTTGGGAGTGATAAACTTAAATTGAATCTGTAATCTGTCTCCACTTCGGTGTGAAACTGCAGTGATGAATCAGATCAGTCTGATCAGCTGCAGCGTCCAATCAATAACTGATATCCAATAAGGGGGCGTGTCGGCCGGTAAAAGACTTCCTGTGAGGCTGCTCTCGTGTTTCCTCGCTCCTCGGAGCAGAATAAGAGACTTGGGATGCTCGTCAAAATGGCGCATCAGGAACAACTTCTGGTTCACGCGAGGAGCGAGGAGACATAAATTAAGAGACTTGAGACGCACCCTAAGTCCCTCCCACCAAGGATGCAGGAGAAGCCATGCGAGGAGAGAGGTCTGCATTACGAAGCAGGTTCAACACATCCAGGATCTTCTGGTTATCTGGCTTCACTGAGTCTAACATTTACCGTCCAGAACCAGAACTATGAAGCTGTTATCAACCAGCTCAGTAACTACGAGCGCGTTCATGTGAAAGAGGCGGGTCGTTAATAACGAGCGCGTTCATGTGAAAGAGGCGGGTTGTTAATAACGAGCGCGTTCATGTGAAAGAGGCGGGTCGTTAATAACGAGCGCGTTCATGTGAAAGAGGCGGGTCGTTAATAACGAGCGCGTTCATGTGAAAGAGGCGGGTTGTTAATAACGAGTGACGTCATCAGAACCATGAATGAAGTTCTTCATATGATATGAGATGAAACAGTGAAAACAAGAACCTGCAGATTCAACCAAATGAAATGTAAACGAGCCTGTAATCATACAACAAACACTAGAAATCATAAATAAATAAAATAAATGTAGGAATTATTCTATATGACTGAAGTATAGAGGGAGTATTTTCACTGTTTAGAAACCATCTGAATATGTCACATAACAAACTTAAAGTAACGTCAGACTGTTTCTGCTGCTGAAGCAAAGAGTGTAAAAGTATTTAATGACTGATGATTTATAATCATGGAGCCAAAATCATCCTCACTGTCAGCTTCACTCTGGGAGAAAATCAACGTAAACTATTAAAATGCAGCTGAAATCATCGTTAAGTGTTTAGTGTCGTAAACGATCTCCGTTTGTTAGAAGCTCTGTTTTAAAACCAGAAACATGGAACAATAAAATGTTTCTACTGATCTACAAAAATATATATTGATCTTTTTTAAAAGTCACTTTATTGTAACTCAGGACTTTTGTCCATGTCGGGATCCTGTAGGAATGATGACTCTTTATTTCCAGTGATCTGATTGGTCAGTGGTCGGGGTGGTTAACTGTTCGGCATCAGTTACCATGGTGATGAAGCCAGAGTTACACCTGAAGTTACCTCAATAACCCCAAACCTGCTTCAGTACAGACCTCTGGTCTCCTGTGTCCACGTCTCTGCTTTCTGTATTGATCGTAAATCGTGATCTGCAGAAGAAGTTATGATTCAGAGAAACAAATCAATCCTCTGTGTTTGTGTTTTTGTGTTTCAGAGAAAGTCCACAGCCTCCACAGTGGAACACAGTCGCCATGACAACAACGACAACAACAACAACAACAAGCTAAACTGCAACTAAACCTCGACCTTCAGCTTCCTGATTGTTTCTGATTGGTGGTGTCTCTTTTCAAAGGTGTCTTCTCTCTCCTGTAAACTGTCTGTCTGCCTTCACACGTCTAATGTCTGTGTTCACATGTTCACATGTTCACATGTTCACATGTACACATGTACATACACTCTACACACAGGTACTGCTAATAAAGTTTAAACTGTCAGAGCCGACTCACTATGTTTCTGTTTATCAATTATTGTTCCGTAATATTGATGACATCATTTACATCAGTTTAGGTTCCAACTGGTTCCTCCACAGAACACTGGAGAACCTTGAAGAACCAAACTGATCCAGACTCGGTTTAACCCTTTAATGGTCTTCTGATTGATCAGCTATGGTCTGCAGACCAAAGCAAATTCCCAGGATGCACTGCGGTGTTCAGAAACACACCTGCTCAGGTGACTTTGTTCCAGGAGGCTGGCGACAGAAGAATCTCCCTTTGTTTCCTGTTTTGATGAATAATGAAATGTTTTATTTTGTTTTAGATGTTTTCTGAATAAATTTCACCCAGCCTGAATATCACCATACTGTACATATATGTATATATAGGTACATATACATACGTATATATGTGTATATATGTACAAAGTTTACTGATGATTCACTGTTGTCAGGAGGACATAATAATATTATTCTGTTGTATATTTGTTAATATGATTATATCAGTATAATTGATTGGGTGATATTGACAATAGTTAATTTTTTGTACAGATGTAACAGAAGTAGTCGGTGTGGTTTAGGATGCTGTTTATGTCCTTGTCGGTGTTACTATGTTGACTGTTTTGTGTCGTTAGATTGTTTAATCTATTATAATTCTTATTCTGTATTTATTTTTTTGCTTTTTGTCTAAATGTTTGTTAGCTTAGACGAGATGCATCTCAATGGGTTTATCCTCTTATTACAGAACCGCAGCAGGTTCACAGAAAACCATGAAAAGATCCATTATAGAAGAATCATCAGCAAAATCCACTCAAAGTATCAAAAAGTAAAAGTACTCGTGATACAGAAATATGTGAGTGAGTGTTAGAGTTATAAATGTTATTTCATCATTATTATGTTCAGTGTGTGGTCAGCTGGTCCATGTGCAGATCATTTTAACTACTTT